>NC_061115.1:44856175-44911409 GCF_002878395.1 Capsicum annuum
ACTTTAAATCTAACTCTAACTCTAACATGTATATTCTAACTCTAACTCTAAATTATATATCTCTTCCGTACTTTTTAAATTACTTAGCTCTGATACCATTTGTAGGGGGGTGCGCGGATTTAATAGGTATAATAGATTCACTAGATACCTTATTCATACCACTAAAATCATTATAATGTTGTACTAAATCTATGTTAAGATAACCATAAAAAAAAAATTCACATTGTAAAATAAAATTATAGTATGTGTTTATTTAAAAAATGGGTTACTAATTTTATATATATGAATTTTAAATATTATATACATAATTATATAATTTGTAAATGTTAATTTATGATTGAACGCAGGGGTGAGTCAGGGTTTAGCAGCATAAACTAAAATATTAATAAGAGGTCTCTGAAATATTTTATAAGCTTAGCTTCATCATTAAGCACATGTGTATCTCCTACAACTGACGTACGTCCCTTGTGCCTCGTAGTGATCCCATGTAATGTGGTATTGATATTTAAAATAATATATATATATATTATATATATATATATTGTTGGTAAATATGTATGTAATATATATATATATATATATATATGTTGAAGGAGGATCCCATTCCAACAAACATGATAGTTAAATTACTGCATGCTTAAAATGTTGAAGGGGGATCCCATTCCGACAAATATGATAGTTAAATTAAAATTGTAGTACATTGTTTAAAATTTAGACAATTTTTTCATGAAATAGTTTGTTGATTATAGCATGTAACCGTATGATTTGTGTAGTTCTTGTTGTTACCTAAATCTCAGGGCTACATATAAAAGCTAGAAAAGTTTTTGAAATAAACCTAAATTGCAAAAGACATTTCACTAGAAGCCTTTAGAGGATTTCAGTAATGAGCTTGAATTGTAGAAAAGGATTTATAAATTTTTTCATTATTGAGTTATTGTGTGAGGTTCGTTAGATACTGAACTTTTATTAATAAGTTTAAAGCCTCAATTTTAGAACTTAATACTTTTTCTATTCCATCTCTTCATTATTTAATCCATTATCTTGTTCGTTAGATTTTGGATTTTCTAGACTTCCCTCATTATATTCTCCATTCAGCAGTTCTTTTGCAGGAAGAATGTTGCATATGATTATATTTATGAAAATGTGGAAGTCCATATAGAAAGAAAGAAATTTATTACTTTTTTACTTGAACAGAAAATGTGTAGATTATACTTTCTCTTCCTGAATATTTTAACTATTCAAGTTACTTAAATAAGTATATTACAATACTAAAATTCCCTTTAGATTATGACCAAAAAAAATTCATAACATGATATAAATACTGAGTTCTGGGGTGACTCAAAGGAATTGATGGCCTAAAGTAAACTCTTACTAAGTGGTCTCTAGAACATTTAATAAAACTAGTTTAATCGCACGTGTAATTTTTGATTATTTAAAATTAGATGATTTTATCTATAGAGAAGGTCTTTAATGAAGTGAAAAAAGTTCAAATCACTTCTTAAAGTTCTTTCACACTTTAATATAATAATGTAAATATAACATATACTTTATTGTAAACACATATATATTTTACCTCTAGAAGTTTCAAGTGGTTAATGAATTTTAATTTTTGCGTTTCTCAGTACCTCTTTTTCTTGTTGCTAGAGGTTAACAGAGACGCGTTGATTTGAACAAAACTTTTTGTATGATTAATTTTTTCTATATTTAATTTTTTTTGTTTTTTAAAAGTTAAATCTTTAAAAAATCTTTGATTAATTATTTAAAATTTTTTAAAAATTAGAAATTCTTATATTTTTCTTATTAGAAAGCTTTCATATTTATTTCTAGATTTTTCAAATCTTCTTAAAATCCACTTTAGTTTATTTAGAATTTTTAAACTAACATAATAGGTATTAGTTATCATTAATTCTGATGGCTTTTAATAAGGAAAGCTTTTATAATAAATATTTAATTAATTTTTAGCTCTTAAATATTAGGAAAATAGTGAAAAGACAGTTTTCTCAAAAGTGGGACTGTAATTGTAATGAAGAGTAAAGAATTTTAATATTTTAATACTGAAATTTAGATATTCGAATGTACGAAAATAACTCTTAACTACTTACAATCTTCTTGCGTCAATATGATAAAAGAATGTTATAGGATATTAAAAAAATTAAATATTCAAATATATATCCTCCTTAGAAGTAATAGTTATTATAAAGTGTTCTAGCACAATACTTCTATTTTCTTTTCTACCGTCATCATTTAGCAAATCCTATGCTGATATACAATCTTGTTTTATCAACCACTACTAAGAATAAGGTTATTCTTGATTACTTGAGATGGATTCCTCATAAGTTTGTGGACCAGGTCCTCAGATGTTAACGATTATTGACGATACGTATAAATAACAATATAATGACAATAACGGTAAATGCACAGACGATATTTATGTAGTCATTTGCTTGTCCTCCACAAGGATCTAGCATATTTACAATTCATCAACACATGATGCGAGCCTTCAGATTGATATATCTTGAAAAGAAGCTATAGAAAATATTTATTCTAGGAATGTGAATATATCCTGGCAGGAAGCCACAATAAATAATTCTTCTAGGACTCTTTTTCACATAACCAAGAAAAATAATTAAACATATTTTAAGAATTAATGAAAAAAAAATTAGTTGTCATATATTATGATGACTTCTAATAAGGAATTAATGAAAAAGTATTAGTTGTCATTAATTATGATGACTTCTAATAAGGAAAGGTTTTAGCATAAATATATTATTAATTTTCAACTAATAAATATTTGAAAAAAATAATGAATAGATGATTTTTTCTAAATCAAAGACTTTTAATTAAGGTCAAAAAATTCAAACAACATTTTTAAGGTCCTTCACACTTTTAATATGTTATACATATAGATTAACTTTTGCTTGCATCACATGTGTATTTCATATGCCGCAAAAGCATATCGTGAGCTTCACAGGCATCCCATGCCAGTTAGGATAGTTACTTTAAAATCACATATATATATTTGTTAAATATGTGAATAAATTTTACACCTAAAGTAAAGGAAAATTCTTGCAAGCTCAAAATGCTGAAGGATGACTTATTTCAAAAAACTTGATAGATGAACTCAAAATTATTGATAACGTTTAATCATAGAATACTTGGTTCGTTATATAGTTTGTGGAGTAGAAAACATAATCTATGATTTACGTACTCCTTTTTATTACCTTATAAACACATATATGGCTTGATAAATTCAGGGCAATAGGTCAAAGCAAGATTTTCTTTTTAAAACAAACTTGAATTGTGAGAAAAATTTCACTAGAAGACTTGAGGGGATTTCACTAGAGAGTTGAGCTTGTAGAGAAAAAATTATTTTTGCTCCAAATGGGTGTTAATGGGTAGTTTCATTGGAGACTGAAAATAAGGAGATTATTCGTTCCCTTGCTATATCTATAACTTCTTCATATCACTAAAATCAATATAATATTGTTTAAAATCTCACTTAATATAATCATCCAAAAATAGTCACATTGTAAAAGAAAATTATAGCATGTATTTTTTTTTTTTAAAAAAAAGTTATGAATTTTATGTAAATGAATTTTGAATTTTATATTACATAATTAGATTAATTTTAAATATAATTTTGTGATTGAACTCAAGAGCTAGTCAAAGAATTTAGTGGCATAAACATATATCTTAATAAGAGGTCTAACATATTCTATAAATTTACCTTCAACATTAATCATATGTGTATCTTGTGCAACGAACGTGCATCATTTGTGCCTGACAGAAATCCCATATCAATTGATATTGATATTTAAATATAAAATATATTATTACTAAACATATGTGTGAAGTATACATCAAATGTAAAAAAAAAATTAGTGCATACGCAAAATGACGATGAAGGATCCTATCCCGAAAAAAAAAACATAATAGCTAAATTTAAAAAGATAGGACATTGTTTAAAGTTTGGATAGTTTTTTCTTGAAATACTTTATTGATTATGGAAGGTAGCCCTATGATCTGTGAAATCCTTGTTGTTATCTACAATTCAGCTACATATCAAAGATAGTAAGATTTTCTAAATAAATATACATTGAATAAGATATTTCACTAGAAGTCTCAATAGGATTTCATTGATGAGTTTGAAGGATTTATGGGTTTGCTCATTATTAGATTTTTGTGTGAGGTTTGTTATTTATTGAAAGTTTTCTGGATAAGAATAAAGCTTCAATTTCAGAACCTAATATTTTTCCTGTTGCCATCTCTTTCATGTCTCCGTTAAGTAATCCATTATCTTGTTCGTTAGATTTTGAATTTTCTTGACTTTCCTCATTATATTATCCATTCAATGGTTTATTTGCATGTAGAATGTTGCAGATGATTAAAAATATGAAAATGTTGAAGTCAATAAAGTATGTAAGATTTTATTTTTTACTTGTTTTACTTGAACTTAAAATGAATAGATTGTACGTTCTCTTCCTGAATATTTAAATTATTCAAATCACTAAACTAAGTATATTACGATTGTAAAATTTACATTAGATTATTACCCAAAATAAGTTCATTACATGATGAAATATTGAGTTTTGGGGTTACTCAATGAAATTGGTGGCCTAAAGTAAAATTTTAATACGAAATCTCTAGTAAATTTAATAAAATTATCTTTTATGTGCCTCACAAGTGTATTTCATATGCTGCACAAGCATTCCGTGAGCTGCACGGATATACCATTTCAATTAGTATAGTTACCATAAAATTACATATATATTTTTGTTAAACATGTGAATAAATTTTACATCTATAGAAAAAGAAATTTTTTGCAACCTCAAAATTCTGAAGGTTGACTTAGTTTGATAAACTTGATAGATATACAAACTCAAAATTATTGATAATGTTTAAACATATACTTGGTTTATTATATAGTTTGTTTAGCAGAGAACATAACCTATGATTTATGAGGTACTTGCTATTACCTAATAAATTCAGATATCACTTGATAAACTCACGGTTGCAGACCAAAGCAAGAAATTTTTATAAAACAAACGATAATCAGAAAAGAAATTCCACTAGAAAACTTGAGTGGATTTCAATAGCGAGTTTAGCTTATAGGAAAAAATTATTTTTGTTCCAAATGGGTGTTTATAGGAGGCTTCATTAGACACTGAAAATAATGAGATGATTCCTTACGTTTCTATATTTATAACTTATTCATATCACTAAAATCAGTATAATTTTTATTTAAATCTCACTTAATAGAATCATCTAAGAAAATTCACATTGTAAAAGAAAACTATAGTATGTGCATTTTTAAAAATAGGTTATTAATTTTATGTAAATGAATTTTAAATATTATAGTGCATAATTAAACTATTTATAAATATTAATTTATGGATGAACACAGGTCGGGTCAAAGAGTTTAGTGTAATAAACATCTCTCAATAAGAGGTGTAATATATTTTATAAACTTAGCTTCATCATTAATAACATGTGTATCTCGTGCAACTGACATGCATTCTTTGTGCTTCATTGGAATTCCATATCAATTGATATTGATATTTAAATCAAGTATATATTTTTTTAAACACGTGTGTGAGATATACAACTAGTGAAAAAAAATTAGTGCATGCTCAAAATAATGAAGAAGGATCCTATTCCGACAACATGGTAGTTAAACTCTAAATTGTCGGTTATCTTTTAAAGCTTACACTTTTTTCTTAAAATAGTTTGTTGATTATAAAAGGTAACCCTATGATATGTGTAGTCCTTATTCTCACCTAAAAATCAGCGGTACATATCAAAGCCAACAAAAGTTTTAAAATAAATCTAAATTACCAAAGATTCTTCACTAGAAGCCTTGAAAGGATTTCAGTAGTTTGAATTGTAGAAATGGAATTATGGGTTTGCTCATTCTTGATTTTTGGTGTGAGGTTCATTCAATATAGGGAGTTTTCTTTATAAGTAAACTTAATACTTTTCCTATTGCCATCTCTTTCATATTTCCATTAATTAGTCCATTATTTTGTTCATCAGATTTTGGATTTAATTTACTTCCCTCTTTATATTCACCATTCAATAGTTATTTTGTAGGTACAATATTACATATAATTACATTTATGAAAATGTTGAAGTCTATAAAGAAAGAAATTTTTTTTTTTATTTTTTTTACTTAAACTACAACTGAGTAGATTGTACTTTCTCTTATTGAATACTTAAATTATTCAAATCACTAAAATAAGTGTATTATGATACAAAGGTTAACTTTAGAGAATCACCCAAAAAAGTTCATAACATGGTTGGAATATTAAATTTTGGGGTGACTGAAAGGAATTGAAAGCCTAAACTAAGCTCTTAATAAGAGGTCTTTAGTAAATTTAATCAAATTAGCTTCTGTGTGCATCACATGTGTATTTCATATGCCGCACAAGCATATCGTGAGCTACACAAGCATCCCAATTCAATTAGTATAGTTACATTAAAATCAGATATATTTTATTGTTAAAAATGTGAATAAATTTTACATCTAAAGTAAAAGAAAATTTTTGCAAGCTCTAAATGTTGAATGATGACTTATTTTTATAAACTTGATAGATAAACACGAAATTACTGATAATTTTTAAACATGGGATTCTTGGTTCGTTATATAGTTTGTTGAGTATAGAACATAACCTATGATTTATATAGTCCTCGTTATTACCTACTAAACTTATATATGATTTGATAAACTCACGTCCCAAAATAATCCCTAGGCATGACTGGCTCCCGATAATACAACTTGTCGAGAGAGCCAATTTTCTATACATTCATAATATCTAAAAACACTGAGATAAGGACATCTGCAACTTCAAGTGCATGAAAATATTATTAGACGCAAAGTATTCATCCACCCGGTTACCGTAATACGATTTATGAAAACAACAATACATAAATAGTAACTCTCTAGCCTCAAATCCCACACCAAAATCATGGAGCATCTAAACACAGTTATATGAGTTCAACTTTTGGGCATGCAAACCCAACAGAAGAATTATAATCTAAAATAACTAAAGATGGATGACTGCCTCCACGAACAATTCGAAGGCTCAGCTTAGCAATAGAATCCACATGTAAAGACTGTGAGCCACAAGTCTCTCTCCACAACCGTATCTGCAGGTATGCACGGAAGGAGTGAGCTATATAAATATAACCCAGTAAGGTCCTCTACCCCCTACTTTAATACCCTTGGAACAAGTGTTAAAAATACAAGGCACAACAAAATACACAAGTAATATTACATAATATATCTCACAAGGTAATCTCAATAAAATCCAAAAGGAAGTTTAAAAATGTCACTCTATATCTCCACTCAATCCCCTCTCACTACTTGTCATAAATGGCAGTGAAGGTGATCGGCCAAGCACCCTGACAAGTCCACGAAAGCATATATAATGCTTCAAAAAGTCTACTACGACAGTATGTACAAGCCCCTAACATATTACAAAAGCATTAGTAATAGCCCTAATATATTACGGCAACATAAGTAATGCCCCTAACATGTTACGACAACATAAGTAATGCCCCTAACATGTTACGGCATCTATATATGCCCCTAGAGACTATAACAGCATCGACTAAAAATACATTCAACTCTTCTACATCACCTCTCATATTATCACTAAGTAACTTTCACAAAATTTTACAAATACATATCCACAAATAATCAATACCACCAATTCTACCAAGTTGCATGCTTTTTCCAACACATGGACTAGGCAGACAAATATAATTTTTATAAAGAAGATTTGAAAAGCAAGCATCAAAGATTAAAGTCTCACTTACCTCGCTAACAACAAGTTTCCCAACTTGCAATATGTAGGGCATTAACCAAACAATGACCAACGAGATTAATCTATACAAAATTTTAAATAACAATATCAATTATTCTATTTTGTCCAAGCTTCAATATCCTTAACTTTTAAACTTACAAATAGACCTAAGCATCTCACACCGTACCTATTAATTTAACAATAATTTTCTAATACAACTGTCCAACATGACACCAATGATCAGGAAACGAAAAAAAATTCTCAAACAAAGGTTCATTTCACAAACATTTCCACCATAAAGTTATGTCCTCTTAAAAGTCTTTAAAGGGTCGAAACTTTCAACAATACAACAAAATCAACACTTGCAAGAATAAGAAATTTCATTTTCATCAAAGGACGTGAGTATTCGAGAAAGTAACAGTAATCACTAGTTAGATTTAACTATTCACGATTCTATATCATTCCAGATGTCATAACCTCCATTATATAAGTACTCCACCTCAAATTTTCAGGAAGCAAACATGTCATATTTGTCTCTATTCTAGCTTGCTGCACTAATTTCATGGACAACACAACACTACTATACGTATTTTTTAATTCCATGCTAAAGAACAATGGAAAAAAATTCATACCTTAATAACTGAGAAGCTTTAATCCCACCTTTATGTTCCCCAACCTATTTTTTTCCTCCTATGCTACCTGCTGATTTCTTTCAAGGATAAATGAAACAATATATAGGCCGACTAGAATACTTATAATGTTATAAACCTGAAACTCAAGAGGTCTTTTGACTTGCCCCTTTTAATTCCTTAATTAATATTAATAATTGGTTATAATTATCAATTAACCCTTCATTAAAAAGACATAATAAGTTGGATATTACATTCTCCCCTACTTAAAATAACGTTTGTCCTCTAACGGGTCTAGACTCATACCTGAACTGTCAAATAAGTGAGGATATCTAACTCACATCTCCTCCTCAGTCTCTCAAGTAGCTTCTTCGGTTGGTTGATTACCCCATAATACCTTGACTGAAGCTATCTTCTTCGTCCTCAACTGTCGCACTTGCCTATCAAGAATAGCTATCGAGCTTTCCTTATAAGTCAGATTCTCATCAAGCTCTATATCCTCTGGATGAATCCTACGGATATCATCACGAACATGCCATCTAAGCATAGACACGTGAAACACAGGATGAACTGTAAATAATCTCAGAGGTAAAGAAAGCCTATATGCCACCAATCCATTTTGGTCGAAAATATCATAAAGACCAATGTATCTAGGACTTAGCTTACCTTTCCAACCAAATCTTATAACTTCTTTCATGGGAGAAACTTTCAGAAAAATATTTTCCCCTTTTCAAACTCTAAATCACAGACCCTCTTATCTCCATAAAACTTTTAACTACTTTGTGACATTTTAAGTCGGTCCCGTATCACTGTAACCTTCTCCAATGCTTGCTGAACTAAATCCGAATCCAATAACTCCGCTTCACTAGGCTCAAACCAGCCAACTGGTGAACAACACTTGCGACCATATAGAGCCTCATATGGTGATATTTGGATACTCGACTAGTAGCTATATTATAAGCAAACTCTACTAAAGGAAATTGGTCATCCCAATGGCCACCAAAGTCAATAGCGCAAGCTCTAAGCTTGTCCTCCAAGATCTTAATAACCAGTTTAGACTGCCCGTCGGTCTGCGGATGAAAAGTTGCACTCAACTTAACTTGTGAACACAATGATTTCTAAAAGGATCTCCAGAACTCAGCAGTGAAATGTGCACCTCGATCAGATATGATTGAGATAGGCACTCGAAGAACCCAAACTATCTCTCGAAGATAAATCTCTGTAAACTACTTCGCGCTATAAGTAACCCAAACTGGTATTAAATGGGCAGATTTTGTAAGTCTATCCACTATTACCCAGACTGAGTCATGCTTCCTGAATGTGTTTGGCAACCCGATAATGAAATCCATAGTAATCCTTTCCCACTTCCACTTCAGAATAATCAATTTTTGCATTACTTCGCCAAGTTTTTGATGTTCATATTTAACCTACTGACAATTTAAACAACTAGTCACATGTTTCAAAATATCAATTTTCATACATTTCCACCAGTATAATCCATGAAAGTCTTGATATATTTTTGTAGCACCAGGGCGGATAGAATATCGCAAGCTATGAGCCTTATCAAGAATTAGCTGCCTCACGTCACCTAGAACGGGAACACATAATCTTCCATGAGAATGTAGCACACCTTTACCATCAATAGTGAAAGACTTAACACCACCATTCTGTACTTGATCTAGAATCCCAACAAGGTAGGGATCATCATATTAGCAAGTCTTAACTAGCCCAACTAAGGATGACTGAACCACCATAACTGCAAGTAACTTTCCAGGCACTGAGTGATCTATTTGAAATTTGTGATTTGTTAAAGACTAAATATCCATAACCAAAGGTCACTTTTCGACAACAAAGCGGGCCAAGCTACCCATAGACTTCCCACTCAAAGCGTCTGCTACTACATTTTCCTTTCTAGGATGGTACAAGATAGTGTGATCATAATCTTTAAGTAAATCTAACCACCGTCGTTGTCTTAGATTCAGATCTCTTTGTTTTATAAGTACTGTAGACTCTTGTGGTTAGTATAGATTTCACATAGCTCACCATAAAGATGATAATGCTAGATTTTGAGTGCAAATACAACTGCAGCCGATTCCAAGATATGAGTCGGATAATTCTTCCCATGCACCTTTAGCTATCGAGAAGAATAAGCTACCACTTTACCATTCTGCTTTAAAACCCAACCCAACCCAACCCAACCCAATTTGAGATGCATCATAATAAATAGTAAAACCACCCTCTGCCATGGTAAGGTCAAAATCGAAGCCAAAATCAATGCCATCTTTAATTTTGAAAACTTTTTTCACATTTATCCGACCATTAAAAAATGACACCCTTTTGAGTTAGCACACCAATAGAGCAGCTATCTTTGAGAAGCCCTCTACGAACCTCCTATTATAATTAGCTAAACCCAAGAAGATATCTATCTCTGTAACAGTACTAGGTTGAGGCTAATCTCGAATTGCTTCAATCTTCTTTGGATCAACATGGATATCATCTCTTGACACCACATGCTCCAGAAAGGAAACCGTGCCCAACCAAAACTCACAATTTGAGAACTTGGCATAAAGCTTGTGTTCTCTAAGTGTCTGCAGCACAAAATCTCAGTGTTGTTTATGTTCCACCTTACTCCGAGAGTAAACCAAAATGTCATCAATGAACACAATAACAAATTGGTCTAAAAACTGCTTGAATACATTGTTCATAAGGTCAATAAATGTTGCAGGTGCATTAGTCAGTCCAAATGACATCACTAAAAATTCAAAATGTCCATAACTGGTCCAAAAAGCCATCGTAGTGATATATTCGGCCTTGACTCTCAACTGATGATAACCCAATCTCAATTCAATCTTAGAAAAGTGGGTAGAACCCTATAGCTAATCAAATAGATCACCAATTCGAGGCAAGGAAAACTTATTCTTTATGTCACCTTATTTAACTGCCTATAGTCAATGTATATTCTCATCGTGCCATCTTTCTTTTTCACAAATAACACAGGTGAATCTCAAGGTGTCACACTAGGCCTGATGAATCCTTTATCAAGCAATTCCTAAAGGTGAACCTTTAATTACCTCCACTCAGCAGGAGCCATATGATAAGGTGGAATAGAGATAGGTTGAGTCCCTGGCACTAAATCAATGCTAAACTCAATTTTTCTCAATGGAGGTAACCCAGGAAAATTATCTGGAAACACATCAATAAACTCCCGAACAATGGAAACATTATTTATAGAAACTTCCTCTACTTGAGTACTATGAACGATAGCGATAAAACCAAAACAACCATGGTTAATCATTCGGCGGGCTTTTACATAGGATATTATCTTCCCTTGAGTCACAGGAGTTATACCTCTCCACACTAAAGGTGGTTATCCAGGAATATCAAAACGTATAAGCTAAACATAACAATCAACAAATGTGTAACATGAATCCAACCAATTCATACCTATAATAACATCTAAATTAGTCATTGGCAACAAAAGTAGATCAACTATAGTTTCCTTATCCTGAAAAGATATCACACAACCTCTATAAACTCCATCCACTAATAAGGTCTCCCTCACTGGGGTCATAATAATATATGGCTCAACAAGAGTCTCAATCCTTCTCTCTAAGAATAAAGAAAAAGATGGGGACACATACGAATACCTAGAAAAAGGATCAAAAAAAGAATAAGCCTCATGAGAGTTTACAGTAATAATACCTTTGACCACTGGATTAGATGCCTCGATGTCTTGTCTGGCCCTAGCAAAGAATCTTGGTGGTCCACCTGTTGTCTAAGATCCCTAAGTACCCTATTAAATCTGTCCATTAGTACCTTGTGGAGTGTTCCTAGCTGGCTGGGTATGAGCATGAATACCTGCAACATCTTTCTGCATCTGTGTAGTAGTTTGACTGTAACAAAAATTTTCCTTACGAAAAAACTTAGCAATATGCCTTCTTTCACCATAAGTATAACTAGGACCGCCAACTCTAAAATATTGTCCACTATGATTCTTTCCATAATTAGAACATTTCAAATACTGCCCAGATCGAAAAAAACTGCTACTATTCCTCTGTACCTATTGTTGTTGTCCCTGTTTAGCTGGATAACTATTCCTTGAAGATTGGCCTATTAACTATGACTGTGTAGGCCTAGACTATCCATGATCAAAACCACTCTTTCTCCCAGGAGGAGAACCACTAAACCCACCTGAGTTACATGCCTTTTTGTTTTCTCAATAATCCTTTCCATCTCTTAATAGGACTCAAAATAGAGAGCAGTATCAAACACCTCAGAATAGGATCCATTACGCACATCACGTATCACTGGACCATGATAAAGAGCCTTAAATTCATCCATAAATTATCTTAATTTCTCCGTCTAATCTGCAACTAAAGATGGAACATACCTGGATAACTCAGTAAACTTAGCTTCATACTCAGTGACTATCACGGATCCCTGTTGCAATTTATTAAACTAGCATTTTATGTCATCTTATTTTTTTAAGGGAATAAATTTATCCCAGAACATAGCTAAAACCTCTGACCAAGTAATTGGTGGTATCCCTACTTGTCTTCCCCTCAAAACGGAAGTCCACCAAGCCTCGAGAGACCCTAAGTATATAAAAGTAGTAAACTGTACACCACGAGTCTTCTTCAGTCCCAAAATAGTTAGTATTTTCTCACAACGATCTAAAAACTTTTAAGACTCAACAAAAGATAGTGTAGCGTTAAACTCCGGTAGCTTAAGATTCATGAAATTCATCAGATCCTTGGGTTGCCCTATAGCTGCAATCGAATGGTCAACTGGTAGAGGTGCCTTAGAGGCTGCAACATTTAACAGAACTTGTCCTTGCATCTGTGAAGTTGCCTAAGGAGCAGGAGTTCAACCCAGATTAAGCACCAACGCCTCAAGTACATTTAACATTCTTACCACTACTTCTGTAGGCAAAGTAACAGTAGGTGCAGCAACTGGCACTGAAGCTAGAGTATCTCGATCAACCTGGTCCTACGCTTCTTGAGAAGCCACAACTTGGGGATGGTCCCCATTCCCAACTCCAGTTTGAGGACTGATTTGTATCCTAGTTCGAGGCCTAGTTGGATGAGACCCAACTCGACCACCACTACAGGTAGGATCCTATCTAGCACCACGTTCAGTTGGTGCATTAGATTGACTAGCGGAAGAATAACCATAACTCTTAACCATCTGCAAAATAATATTTAAAAGTTAGACTTAATTCAACACAATGCACAAATAATGAATAAAAGGGGGAAACTTCCTAAATGTTCCGTAGCCTCAAGTTCAAAAGTATGGATGCCTATATACCTATGAATAGGAATCTACTAAACACTACTCCATGACACGGGACCTAAAGTCTACGCTTTGATACCAAATTTTTCACGTCCCAAAATAATCCCTAGGCTTGACTGGATCCCGATAACACTACTTGTCGGGAGAACTAATTTTCTATACATTCACAATATCTAAAAATACTAAGATAAAGATATGTCCAACTTCAAGTGCATGGAAATATTATTATACTCAAAGATTTCATCGACCCAGTTACCGTAATACAATTTATGAAAACAACAATACTTAATAACTCTCTAGCCTCAAATCCCACACCAAAACTATGAAGCATCTAAACAGAGTTATATGAGTTCAACTTTTGGGCATGCAAACCCAACATAAGAATTATAATCTAAAATAACTAAAGCTGGATGACTGACTCAATGAACAATACGAAGGCTAGCCTTAGCAACAGAATCCACACGTAAAGACTATTAACCATAAGTCTCTCTCCGCAACCATATCTATAGGTATGCAAGGAAGGAGTGAGCTGAATAAATATAATTCAGTAAGGTCCTCGACCAGCTACTTTAATACCCCTGGAACAAGTGTTAAAAATACAAGGAACAACAAAATAAATAAATAATATTGCATAATGTATCTCATAAGGTAATCTCAATAAGATCCAAAAGGAAGGTAAAAAATGTCACTCTATATCTCCACTCAATCCCCTCTCATGACTTGTCATAAACGGTAGTGAAGGTGATCGGCCTAGCACCCCGATAAGTCCACAACAGCATATATATATTGCCCCAAAAAGTCTACTACGACAGTATGTATAAGCCCCTAACATATTACGGTAGCATAAGTAATGCCCCTAACATATCACAGCAGCATAAGTAATACCCCTACCATATTACAGCAGCTATGTATACCCTTAGAGATTATAATGGAAACGATGAAAAATCTATTCAACACTTCTACATCACCTCACATATTATCACTAAACAACTTTCACTAAATATTATAAATACATATCCACAAATATTCAATACCACCTATTCTATCAAGTCACACAGTTGTTCCAACATATGAACTAGGCAGACAAATATAATTTTATAAAGCATATTTGAAAAGCAAGCATCAAAGATTAAAGTCTTACTTACCTTGCTGACGATAATTTTCCTAACTTAAAATATATAGGACATCAGCCAAACAACGACCAACGAGATTAGTCTATACAAAATTTTAATTAACAATATCAATAATTCTATTTCAGCCAAACTTCAATATCCTTAACTCTTAAACTTATAGCTAGACCTTAGCATCTCACACCATACCTATTCATTTAAAAATAATTTTCCAATACAACTGTCCAACATGACACCACCAATGAGGAAAAGAAAAAAAATTCTCAAACAAAGGTTCACTTCACAAACATTTCCACCATAAAGTTATGTCCTCTTAAAATTCTTTAAAGGGTCGAAACATTCAGCAATAAAACAAAATCAGCACTTGCAAGAATAAGAAATTTTATTTGCATCAAAGGACATGACTATTCGAGAAATAATAGTCATCACTAGTTAGATTTAACTGTTACTAATTTCAGATGTCATAACCTTCATTATATAAGTACTCCACCTTAAATTTTCAGGAATCCAAGATTTCCTAGTATTTTTATTCTAGCTTGCTGCACTAATTTAATGAACAACACAACACTGTTGTATGTATATTTTAATTCTATGCTAAAGAACAATGGAAAAAATTTCATACCTTAATAACTGAGAAGCTTTAATCCCTCCCTTATGTTCCCCAACCTATTTTTTTCTAAATACCTCCTTTATGTTCCCCAACCTATTTTTTTCCCTCTTATGCTGCCAGCTGATTTCTTCCAAGGATAAAGAAAACAATAAATATGCCTAGTAGAATATTTATAATGTTTTAAACCTTACACTGAAGAAGTCTTTTCACTCGCCCCTTTTAATTCCTTACTTAATATTAGTAATTGGTTATAATTATTAATTAACCCTTCATTAAAAAGAAATAATAAGCTAGATATTACAAGATGATTCTTTCCCTTGCTATAATTACAACTTATTCATATCACTAAAATTAATATAATGTTGTTTTAAATCTCACTTAATATAGTCATCAAAAAAAATTCACATTGAAAAAGCAAATTATAGTATGTGATTTTTACAAAAGTAGGTTATTAATTTTATGTAAATAAATTTTATATATTTAATTACACGATTATACTACTTTTAAATATTAATTTATGATTGAACTTAGGGGCGAGTCATAGAGTTTAGTGGCATATACATAAATCTTAATAAGAGGTCTATTATGTTCTATAAACTTAGCTTCATCACTAAAAACATGTGTATCTCGTGCAACTGACGTTCATCCTTTATATCTCATAGAAATCGCATATCTAGTGTTTATATTTAAATAAAATATATATTATTGTTAAACATATGTGCGAGGTATACTTCAAATTTAAAAGAAAATTAGTGCATGCTCAAAATGATGAAGAAGGATATTATTGCAAAAAACATGATAGTTAAATTCAAAATTCTAAGACACAGTTCAAAGTTTGAAACCATTTTTCTTGAAATAGTTTGTTGATTATAGAAGGTAACCCTATGATTTGTGTAGTCCTTGTTGTTACTTAAAACTCAGGGCTGCATATCAAATCTAGCAAAAATATTAAAATAAATCTAAATTGCCACAAATATTTCTCTAGAAGCCTCAAGAGGATTTCAGTGATGAGTTTCAATTATAGAAAAGGATTTATGGGTTTGCTCATTATTTAATTTTTGTCTGACATTCGTTAGATATTGGGTGTTTTTTAATAAGTATAAAGCCTCAATTTCAGAACTTAATACTTTTCCTTTTGCCATCTCTTTAATGTTTTCATTAATTATCCATTATCTTGTTCATTAGATTTTGAATTTTCTTGACTTCTGTCATTGTATTCTCCATTCAACAACAGTTCTTTTATAGATAAAATGTTTCATATGATTATATTTATGAAAATGTTTAAGTCTATAAATTAAGAAAGAAATTTTTACTTTTTCACTAGAACTAAAAATCAGTAAATTGTAGTTTCTTTTACTGAATATTTAAATTATTCAAATCACTAAAATAAGTATATTATTATACTAAAATACACTTTAGATTATCACCCAAGAAAAGTTCACAACATGATAGAAATATTGTGTTTTGGGGTGACTTAAAGGAATTGGTGGCCTAAAGTAAACTCTTAATAAGACGTCTCTAGCACAATAAATAAAATTAGCTTCTACGTGCATCACATGTGTAACTCATGTGCCCGACAAGCATAACATGAGTTGAACGGGCATCCCATATCAATTAGTGTAGTTACTTTAAAATCACATATATATTATGGATTAAACATGCAAATAAATTTAAGATCTAAGGTAAAAGAAAATTTTTGAAAGCTCAAAATGTCGAAGGATGACTTATTTCGCTAAACTTGATAGATAAACCCAACAATATATATAATGTTTAAACTTGGGATCCTTGATTTGTTATTTAGTTTGTTGAGTCCAGAAGATAACCTATGTTTTAGGTAGTCCTTTTTATTACATAATAAACTAAAATATGACTTGATAAACTAAGGGCTATAGATTAAAGCAAGAATTTTTTTTAAACAAGCCTGAATTGCAAGGGAGATTTCACTAGAAGACTTGAGGGATTCAATAGCTAGTTGAACTTGTAGGAAAAAGTTGTTTTTTCTCCAAATGGGTGTTGACGGGAGGATTCATTAGAGACTGAAAATGAGGAGATGATTCCTTCTCGTGTTATATTTATAACTTATTCATTTCACTAAATCAGTATAATGTTATTTTGTATCTCACGTAATCTAATTATCCAAAAATATTCACATTGTAAAAGAAAATTATAGTATTTGCTTTTTTGAAAAAATAGTTTATTAATTTTATGTAAATAAATTTTAAATATTATATTACATAATTAGACTACCTTTTACTATTAATTTATGATTGAACTCAGAGGCGAGTCAAAGAGTTTAGTGCCATAAACATAAATCTTAAAAGAGGTTTAATATATTTTATAATCTTAGCTTCATCAGTAGTCACATGTGTATCCATTGCAATTGACGTGCATTCTTTGTGCCTCACAGAAATTCCATATCGATTGGTATTGATATTTAAATAATATATATATATTACTGTTAAATACGTGTGTGAGGTATACATCAAATGTAATAGAAAATTAGTGCATGCTCAAAATAACGAAGAAGGATCTTATTCCGAAAAACATGACTGTTATATTCAAAATTTTAGTACATTTGTTTAATGTTTGAACAATTTTTCATGAAATATTTTGTTGATTATAGAAGATAACCAAATGATCTGTGTAGTCTTTGTTGTTACCTAAAACTCAGCGCTCCACATTAATCCTAGCAAAAATTTTGAAAGAAATCTAAATTGCAAAAGATAATTAACTAAAAGCCTCAAGAGGATTTCAGAGTCTGAATGTTAGAAAAGGATTTATTGGTTTCCTCATTATTATGTGAGGTACGTTAGATACTAAGTATAAAGCTTCAATTTCAGAACTTAATACTTTTCCTATTGTTATCTCTTCCATGCCTTCAGTAATTAATATATTATCCTATTCATCAAATTTTGAATTTTCGTGATTTCCCTCATTATATTCTCCACATGTTCGTTTTTAGGTAGAATGTTGCATATGATGATATTTATGAGAATGTTGAACTCAATAATTAAAGTAATTAAAAAAATTTACTTTATTTTCCTTGAACTGAAAATGAGTATAAAGTTCTTTCTCTTCTTGAATATTTTAACTTATTCAAATCACTAGAATAAGTATAATACAATACTAAAATTCACTTTAAATTGTAACACCCCTAACTTCTAAATAAAGATTTGAACCATTTTATATGTGTAGTTAGATCCAAAAAAGATAAATTTTATTCGTACCTAGATGTTAAGGTAAGTTTTTAGGTGTTGAAAGTATAAAGTTGGATTGTGAAAATACCCTTAAAAATTTAATTTCTTTTTGTCATTAACTAAAAAAATCAAATTATTATTAATTAACATTATAGTTTCATATCTTTATCTTCCACGGTATTTGCACATTTATTTTCGTCCTTTATATCACTCTAGATTAGTATAAAATAAATTCTTGTAATGCAGTTATTATTTAGTAATACCATTAATTAGAAATGTTTTAGTTTTTCACTTATGTTTTAAATATTTTCACTTTTCACGAAAACAAACTTATTTTAGTTCACAAGTTCCTACTATTGATTTTCTTCACAAGTTCCTTCTTATTTTCCTCTACATGGGAAGCACTCTCCTAAACAATATGCTAAGAGTATCAGCAACTACATTAGCCTTACTTGAATGGTATGGCAAGCTCATAGTATAATGTTTGAGAAGCTCAAGTCATCTCCTCTATTGAGAATTCTAATAATTCTTAGTAGAGACGTATTCCAAGATCTTATGATCTACAAATACATCAACATGCATACCATAGAGATATTGACGCCAAATATTCAAAGAAAATACTACAACCTCTAACTCAAGATCATGAGTTGGGCAAGGTTTGATGATAGGCAACCACCATAACTTTTTACATAAAAATACAGTTGTAACGCCCCAAAATCGGGTCCTGAGACATCACACGATGCTTAGGGTCACAAGTGACCGCAAACTAACCCTTCTACTGGCATAACTAATAAGTAACTGAATAAAACGTATAAATCTATATAAATTTACGAAAAAATAACTCTTTTCTGAATCGGATCGATATGAAACAAAATTTTACAAGATTAAAATTCTGCCTTTACAACCAAAACTGAAACTGAATACATCAACTTCTACTGACTGTCTATAAAGACTCTACTAGTACTGACTCAATGTAGCTGGGTCATGACTACCGACTACCCCTCACTCAATATGACTAAATAAGGAAAATACAACATTATTAATTCTACAAATTGACTCGAGCCCATGAATCAAAAGGACTCATCACCTGCTGACTGGATGCCGCGAACTGACTAGATCTGAAGGTGCATGCTATACCTTGTACCTATATTCCGAGAAAATGTAGCCCACACATGGGTGTGTGTGTGGGTCAGTACCATGGAAATGTACCGAGCATATGGGGGTGCAATGCATATAGATAAAATAATATCTTAATATCATCACTGTTTATAAAATTATGCATGGTGATCTGAAAGACTCACTTAGCTTGAAATAGATAATCAAAATCATAGGTAAATGATACAAGTAACTAAAACACGTGAGTCATTTCAATAAGTTCTCCATTCACTTCTTCCTTGGTTTCAAACATATAGAGTAATCAAGTTTCAAAACAATTCTCTTTAGAACATAACATCTCAATCTTTTGGAAACAACAACTTTCTCAAAATCAATCCTTCAAAACTTATACATTCACCTTAGATAAAAGAGTACACACACACACCCATTGATAGTTTCTCATAACCGACATAAACCATATGAGCTACATAGACTCCAACGTCTAACCCACATTGGGGAGAGCTGTCCTATCCTTGCCATCGGAGTAGGACCTTAATCTTTCATCCACTAGTGATGACTACATCAGCCTTAGGCTCACATCTTATGGGGGCACGTAGTTCTAGGAAAGTACCAAACTACTATACCTCCCGCTCGGTGCTAAAGACTACTCCCGAACTTAGCTCAGAAATTTAAATCAGCCTCAGGCTAACATTAAAGAAAATCCACAATAAACAATTCAACAATTTTTATCGGGAGCAACCATGCTACCCCTATTATCATAAATCAATCAAAAGTGTGAATTTCTTTTCTCACTTGGGTTCAAAATCAACTCTTTCACGACCCAAAAAGGTCAAATCTTTTTAAATCATATGAAAATATTCAATTCCCAAGATACTTATGACACATAACTTGTCAAACTATCAATTTTAAATAGGGTTCACAGACCCATATAATAATATCACAATAAAACCATCAAGATTCATGTTTTATGTCATATGCATAAAAATAATCACTTAGAAATCTGAAAATTAAGCTTTATATGCAACCATATCAACATTCTCATGAAAACATCCTAATTCATAAATTCATATATTCAAATTCGTACTAAAACATATCAAATCATATATCTTTGTAAAAGAAAATAAACTTTGGGCACAAGAACGAATGGGTGTTCTTGTTGAAAAATTCCATATACCTTTATAATAACGAAATTGATGAAAGATTGAACCTTCAACCTTGATTGTGCAACCCTAGTTGTTTTGCTCTTATTGTGCTCTTGGATGATGTGCTTAGACTGATAATAGGGTTATGATGTGTTTAGGAACAATTAAATTTGTAGGGTTATGTTTAGGGACATATGAGAAATGTTAAAAGGCTTAGTTATCCTCAAAATAACTCAAAAAAGGAGTGTTTTCGTTGCTGGAAACCTAAGTGTGCATTGCACACCTCATGGTAGATGCTAGGATGTGCTTCGCACATGCTATGGCACACTTGGAGGTGTGCATTGCACAAGCTGTCGCACATCCCTACAGCCTCTCATGAAAATAGTCATTACTCATCACTCGGGTATCAGAGTTTTGCGAAATTGGTATCGTTGGAAAGCTAATTCAATTATCTATAATTTGATAGGTTTTGGAATGGAAAATTTAATGTATATTAAGAGATATACATGTTTGAAGTAGACCCTTGTAGAATCGAATATCAAATATTAGACAAATCAAATGATCTTAACTCAACTTGGCTCTAAATGATTTATATGAACATTGTTGACCTCAAGAGCACTTCACATACTAGGATAAAGATCATGAAATCTATATTCACGTGGGAATCACTTGTAGAGCTTAGACACATAGGAATGACTGTTAGAATTCTAGTATGAAAATATGAGGTATTACATTATCTCCTCTTTGGGAACATTCGTCCTCGAACATGGATAATTAACCTGAAACAAAGAGGAATATCTGTCTTTAAGCTATCATGTGGAACTGATAGAAACTGAATCACTGGATCTTAAGAATAATGAGCTACTGAACTGATCTGCAAGTGCATGAATTCTCATGCAAATAACTATATGGCTAAGATAGAAATAAGAGTGTCAACTTATGAGTACGAATTACTTTGCGCTGGATCTGATCTCATGAGAAAAGATGATAGGTTTATGCCAAGAAAACTCGGGGTATTACAATATCCCCCTCTTGGGATCGTTCGTCCCCAAATGATAATAATTTGATAAAAATACTAGGAAGAGACTGTGACAGTACACAGGATTCTTACGAAATGAATCGAGTTAATATCTGAACCTAAAACCGATGCATAAACTGAGCTGAATCATTCAAACTTATATCATGAAACTGAATTCTGAGTTGACTCTACTTTAATTGCTTTAAGGAACTGATACATATTGAGAGTCGAGGATTCACTTGAAGTGTTCATAATCTATTAATACATATTGAACTGAGAAGTGATGACTTATGCAAGTGTGAATTATAAGACAACAAGACTTAGATCATATGAGGGGTATTACACTATCTGGGCTAAAACACTTGGAAAATTGAGATTATGCGTGGAACACTTTTGAAATGAGTCATGATTAAATTGTCAAATCTGAAACATGATGTTTGGATCGAACGGAATTATCTCACAGAATAACAATACTCATGAAACTTTAGATAGTAATATTAGATGAGAAGTTGGAACTCTATAAGAGCTATCGGCTTTCTTGTTAACTGAAGTGCAGGCTATATCGATCGAATCATACTGACTGCCCATATTCAAATGGAATCTTTTATCAGTATTTTTCTACAAAATTCTATTAACATTACGGAGCAACGGATTTGGGCTTGATCTGAAAAGGAATCATAACATTGATATAAATCCATAGCATGGAATAAAAATATATAACTCATAAACTAGGATAGGATTGCTAGGCCACAGGCAATGCAACTTCTTACTTTCAAGCTTAGCATCACTTCTCAAACGCTTTCCCAACTATACTATTCCCTTTAAATACCATACTCATTTGATTCAACTTATAATTCTCACATGGGCACTGATAAATCTTTTTGCAAGGTCTAAAGTAAACTAAGTCCTCTCGCCAAGGTCAAGACTAACTCAAAAATCATAAGATACAACATACCACTCCACAATACTAGTCTAATCCACACGATTCAATATTCTATATCTTCTTAGAGCTCATACCCTAAGAATAACATGCCTTACCACTTCAATGACTAATTCAAAACTCTTGATATGGATTCACTAGCATATATTGCATTCATCCTCTTACACTCAACATGACATTCAAGCCCAACATTAAAATCACATATAACTTTAAGGCAAATACCCCTAAATGAATACCCCGCATATCTTTAAACCTTTAACAATAACAATTTTCTAGTACTATTCTTAGAAACATATACACGATCTCTAACTAACCTTGACATGTATCAAAGCCTTGGCCTCAACCTTACTTCACACTTTAGCCTTAGATAGAAAAGCATAAATAATCTTTCTTAATTAGGGTCATCCACTCTTTCACATCTAAACCATTGCTTATCCACTATCATCGTCACTATCTTAACATAGGAAGAGGTCACTGAAGGGCTAACACATAAGAACCTGAATCACGGAAACTACAATACATAACATTAACACTTATCTTAAGCCTGGGGAATAAAATATCAAAGGCATGGATTTACCAAAAAGATCTAAGCTGAGGACATGCATGATATAATGCGTACTTCACTAGTATCATGAGTTTAAAAACTGGTCATACTCTGAAACATGAGTTCATACTTATCATGAGCTATTTAACATAAGACTGGAGTTCATAGATTTATGAGAGATAACTCGTATCACAGAGTGAAACTATTACATACTTGCTAGAAGCTGAGAATGGGCTTGAGCATGCATGATGGGTATAAGCATAGGCTTGTGGCATGGATTTATCACGCAAGTGATGGATTTGGTGTTGTAATGACTAAAATCCAAGGAATACCATAGAGTAAGAAGGGATCACTATCTCATCATAACTCATTATTGACATCTATTACAATCTAATTCTCAAAACTTGGTTTGGTTCTTCACTAACCATCTCCTACTTAGGTTAAAGCTAGTATTCTAATCATGTTGATCTACTCCATATCCTCGAAATTAACCTATAATTTCATCATTCTAATATCTATACATAAATGCTAAACTCACAAGAGTAAACTAATTTCAAACTTACCGACTTCATTCTTGAACAACCCATCCATATGCCATCCTTAACTTTCTAGCTTCAATAATCATCATCAAAGACTTACACTCTAATTTGTAACCATACCTACATCCATAATCACATAATCATAGCCTACTAAGATCACACTTCTATACTTATATTTTTCCCAAACCATGAGAATAATAATCATACTTCAAGGCTCAACATCTTCAATCATAACTTCTTAACTTAGCTTTCATGAACATCATAAATTATCTAACTAGCCTTTCTCCACCTAGCAACTCAATGTTACTACTAACCACACAATTTCAATAATCCTCGAAAAATAATGCAGCCCCATAGCATTTTGGGCACACCTCTACATCATACTTAATTACGAACACATGATCTTACACTCTTGCATACACTTTTTAGGCCTACTAGATCACCCCCATATCACTAGTATCAACAATCGAACTATTAACTGTTCAATCTTAACGTCTAGAGCTAAACATAATTTACAACCCAATCTCAAACACAATTCGCCCTTCAAAACTATAGAACACAACATTAATAAAGACTAGTACACAATGACAATCGATCATAATCATATGGCCTATCTTATTCATAATCCATTAACGCATCCTCCTTCTTCCCATCAATACTATTTACCCATATTCACACCTAAATTACTTCCATAGCTCTATAAATTTCAACTAAACTTCTCTTGCAATCTCAAGAAAGCCTAAATTAACAATACTCAACCACTAAGTACTTCTATCAAAACCAATAATTTTCTATCACAACTAATTCCATCAATAACTCATTTCTTACCTCAAGCAAACAACAATCCACCTTAACTAAAATCTCCTTCTTTAACTTCACTAAACTAACAAATAAAGGTATATCACTTTATTAATAATTCAAGCATAAGAAAACAAATTCAGCTATACATATTCAATAAATCTCCCTTACCACCTTTCTTGTCACTACACTTCTAAACCCAAACTTCCAACCAACACAAGAACAACAAGATAAAAAATAAGTTCTAGTTAATCGAAATAGACCTCACGCAGCTTCACTAGACTTTGGTTTTGTGTTTTGAACAAGAAAATTAAATGAATAACAAAGCAACTATGCTAGTGAATCAAAATAGGCCTCACACGGCTTCACTAGACTTTGATTTTTTACAAACACAATGATAACAAAATTACATAATACTAGAGTTAGAAACTTGATACACAACATTCAACGATCAAAGAATACACATTATTCTGTCTTAATTGAATAACTCGTAAGAACAAGGACATAACTTTAAATTTGAGTCACTTATAACACACTAGAAGGCTCCTCTCAAGGTGCTTTGTGTAACTTCTGAAACTTCTGCTAGCAAATATAAGAGCATTATCTGGGGAGGAACTGGAACTTGTTGATCATGCTATCTCAAGAATACTACATAGATAGGGAAGTATAGATTTAAATTATGCAATCTGGGGAGGAATTTGAAAACATACTTGACTTGGGTTTAGTGCACGATTTTTACAAACATAATAAAAAATTCAATCTTCGAAACTGAAAAGTACTAACGGGATACTTTTTAGCTATCTTAGAATCCCATACTATCCATGGAGACTTAAGCTTAACTGTTTCTGATACCTTGAAAATGAGGTAGAGTTGGCCAAAATAGAGTAAGATAAGAATTTATATAAGTTTTTTGGAGAACCATTTTATAGGACGATCTTAGACATGAAAGAAGGAAAATATTTCCTAAATGTCCTATAGCCTCTAAAAAAAAAGTACAGACGTCTCCGTAATGTTCCACAAGACTCTACTAGACACGGTTTCATAGATACCCTAGGACAGTTGAACTTTGTGCTCTAGTACCAAGTTTATAACACCTCAAAATTGGGTCCAGAGATGTTACACAGTGATTAGGGTCACAAGTGACCCCTAGCTAACCCTTCTACTAGCATAACTCATAAGTAACTAAATAAAAAGTATAAATATATATAAATTTGAGGAAAAATAACTCTTTTCTACATCTGATCGATACAAAACTGAATTTTACAAGATTACAATTCTGCCTTTACAAACAAAATTGAAACTGAATACATCAACATCTACTGACTGTCTATGAAGTCTTTACTAGTACTGACTCAAGGTATTCAGGTCATGACTCCAGACTACCCCCACTCAATATGACTGAATAAGCAAAATACAACATTATTAATTCTGCATAATTGACTCAAGCCCAGGAATCAAAAGGACTCATCACCTGCTGACTGGATGCCGTGAACTGACTAGATCTGAAGGTGCATGCTATACCTTGTACCTATATTCCAAGAAAATATAGCCCACACATGGGTGTGTGTGGGTCAGTACCATGGAGATGTACCGAGCATATGGGGGTGCAATGCATATAGATAAAATAATATCTTAATATCATCACTGTTTATAAAATTATGCATTGTGATATGAAAGACTCACTTAGCTTGAAATAGATAATCAAAATCATAAGTAAATGATACAAGTAACTAAAACACGTGAGTCATTTCAATAAGTTCTCCATCACTTCTTTCTTGGTTTCATACATATAAAGTAATCAAGTTTCAAAACAATTCTCTTTAAAACATAATATCTCAATCTTTCGGAAACAACAAATTTCTCAAAATCAATCCTTCAAAACTTATACATTTACCTTCGATAAAAGAGTACACACACGCACCCATTGAGAGTTTCTCATAATCGACACAAACCATATGAGCTACATGGACTCCAACGTCTAACCCACATTGGGGAGAGCTGTCCTATCCTTGCCATCGGAGTAGGACCTTAATCTTTCATCCACTAGTGATGACTACATCAGCCTTAGGCTCACATCTTATGGGGGCACGTAGTTCTAGGGAAGTACCAAACCGCTATACCTCCCACTCGGTGCTAAAGAGTACTCCCGGACTTAGCTCAGAAATTTAAATCACCCTCAGGCTCACATTAAAGAAAATCCACAATAAATAATTCAACAATTGTCATCGGGAGCAACCATGCTACCCCTATTATCATAAATCAATCAAAAGTGTGGATTTCTTTTCTCACTTGGGTTCAAAATCAACTCTTTCACGACCCTAAAAGGTCAAATATATTTACATCATGTCAATTCATTCAATTCCCAAGATACTTATGACACATAACTTCTCAAAATATCAATTTCAAATAGGGTTCATAGACCCATATAATAATATCACAATAAAACCATCAAGATTCATACTTTATGTCATAAGCATAATAATAATCACTTAGAAATTTGTAAATCCAGCCTTGATTGTGCAACCCTAGTTGTTTTGCTCTTATTGTGGTCTTGGATAATGTGATTAGTCTGATAATAGGGTTATGATGTGTTTAGGAATAGTTAAATTCGTAGGGTTATATATAGGGATGAGTAAGGAATGTTAAAAGGCTTATTTATCCTTGAAATAACTCAAAAACAGTGTGTTTTCGTTGCTGGAAACCTAAGTATGCATTGCACATCTCATGGAAGATGCTAGGATGTGCGCCTCATATGCTATGGCGCACTTGGAGGTGTGCATTCCATAAGCTATCGTATATCCCTACTACCTCTCACGAAAATAGGCATAACTCATCTCTCGGGTATCGAATTATTTTGAAATTGGTATCGTTGGAAAGCTAATTCAATTATCTACAATTTGATAGGTCTTGGGATGAAAAATCATATTTATATTAATAGATATAAGTGTTTAAAGTATACACTTGTAGAATCGAATATCAAATGGTAGACAAATCAAATGATCTTAGCTCAACTTCACTCTAAATGATTTATATGAATTAGAGCTTAGACACGTAGGAATGATGGTTAGAATTCTAGTATGAAAATACGGGGTATTACAACAGCTTAGTCCGACTCTGAATGCATGAAAATACAATATAATGCCATATTTACCCTCGGGCAGGGTCAAAATTGGAGCTGTAGTAAGCTAATCCTTCAACTCTTGTAAGCTTTTCTCACAGTTTTTGGACCACCAAACTTTCACCTCCTCCCAAGTCAGCCTAATAAGTGAAACTAAAATAGAAGAGAAACCCTTTACAAACCTCCTGTAATAACCCCCTAAACCAAGAAACTTCTATTTTTTATGGAGTCATTTGTCTAGGACAAATTTTGGCTTACAGCATCTAATGAGAGTAAACTTGTAGTCCCTCACCATTTATATGACCAATGAAAGCAAATAAATTCAACCAAAATTCACACTTAGAAAACTTTGCATACAACTTTCTATCTCTGAGAGTATAAAGAAAAATTCAAAGGTGGTCAGTATGTTTATTCTTACTATGGGATTAAATTAAAATGTTATTTATGTAACGACCCTCTTGGTCATTTGTGAAAATTTCCAATATTTTCTGCTTTAGGTCTCCCGTAGTCTGTATACGTTAATTATTACTTACGAGGGGAAGATAGTAACAACCTTCGACATTTTTGGAAGTGATTTAATAAGTCATTGAATTATTGAGCTTTAATAAAATTAAGTCTGTTCATGGTCAACCTTCAATCGAGACGACCTCAAATTAGTGTTGCAATATTTTTAATAGGTCCAAAATATACTCTTTAGTCAATTTATATATTTCACTTATTTTTTTTGAGGTTCCAAATAATTTCTAATGGTCAATTAGATATTATAGATATTATTTTATTTGATGGTTATGGATCAAGTTAATATTTCTTATTTATTGAGACTTATGTATAAGAATAAAATTTAAGTAGGGATAAATTATCATATTTATATAGTAATAACAACATCAGAATTTAAGGGTAAGAGGGGAATGGCGATTTCTGCAATATTGATTTTTATTTTTTCAAAACCTTGGCTGCTTGGAGAAAGAAACTATTGCGTACATCTTCAGGTTTCTTCTGATTTTTTGGTCAAATTTTCTTACTTTTATTGTGTATTATGGTTTTAGAAGTAGTTTATTTGGTGAGCAATTCGTGGACATGTGTGCACAATGACGTGATTGAGGGTGCAACTAATGAATAATGTTTGTAGGTGACAAAGTTAGGTAATTATAGGATAAAGTAGTGGGTTGATTAATGTCAGATGGCATTGTGGGAATGTTGTGTCTGGGTGAATTTTTAGGCATAAAGTATTATTTTAAGTGGCCAGTGCACGTGTGCAGTAAGTATAATTGGGTGAAAATCATGATTTTAGTAGTGAATAGATGGCTTTTATGGTACTTAATTTTTATTGTAGCCGTCTTGCACAAACTTGATGGATAATTTAATAATGTCACTTCTTTTCCGTCTTTAGATTTTGGTTTTGAAAAATTATTCTAGTAGTTATTGAATGTAATATGACATTTAGGTTTTAGGCATTGGGTTCTTAGAGTAAGAATTTATAAAATGGGTGTTATTAGATTCATATTCTTTTGGAGGTTATATATTGGGACAAATTTTGAACGTTTTAAAACTTTGAGAAAGGACTAGACACTTGTGGACTAACTATATTTTGATTCGTTGGTTGAGGTAGGTTATAGTTTAATTGGAGTTTATACTTGATTTGACTATGTGTTCGCTTATAAATTTGATACTTGTTGATTGGTATTTGGACATGCATATAATTGATGATATTTGGATTGTTGAAGTGTGTATGAGTAATTATTGAAAATTTACTTTATGAAGTTGCTTTATGACTTTAAGTGTACTTGTAAACTTAGTACATCGTATTACATGTTGTGCGAGTTTAAAGTTGATATTGATATTACTTATTTATGGTGGATCGGGTACCACGCCAGTACCAAAATGATATTGATATTAATTTTTTATGGAGTATCGGGTACCACTCCGGTACGTATATATATATATATATTGATATTACTTATTTATAGAGGATAGGTACCACTCCAGTATAGATATATATATTAATATTACTTATTTATAGAGTATTGGGTATCATGCTGGTATGGTTATGTTTTTTTACATTATTTATAGAGGATTGGGTACCATGCCGGTATGGATATGTATTCTGATATTACTTATTTACAGAGCATTGTGTACCAAGCTGGTACAAATATGATATTGATATTACTTGTTATTGATGATCGGGTACCATGCCGATACGGTACTTGAACATAGCTTGTTCCCGGCAGGTCATGACTAGTTAGGAAAAAATAAGTCCCATAGCATATGTGTACATACTTGAGTTGAATTTTTATGCTTGTATGAGATATTAAGTAGATAACAAGCAAATGTTGTTTTGATTATGATGTTTAGAAGGATTTGGTTGTTATTTTAGGTATCGTGTTGAATTTGTGGATGCTTACAGTATGGTTGATACTCTTAATGGTTATGTGGCATCTTTATGAGCACTATTTGACCTATTATTTATGTATTGTTTTTCATTAAATATTTGTTATGTAACGATGCCTGTCTACTTGTTATTTGATTTATGATCTGTATATGCTATTACCTTAATTTGGTTAATGATACCTACTGGTACATAGTCATTTGTGCTGATACTACCCAATACTCTTCTTTTATGAAGTGTAGAAAGTGTTCCCAAGGTTCAGACACGACCTCACCTTTAGTGTTTGATAGTATATCTTGATCCAAGGATGAGCACAACATATCTAGGTTGCCACGGGCCATCCTATTTGTTCTTGTCAATCTTTCGGGTAGTGAAACATTCTTTATTTACTTTATTTTTGGACATCTCTTTTAGAGATGATCTTTGTTAGGTGATCTTGTGCGATGACTTATGGTTCTTGGGATTTCAGTGGGTAGATTATTTACTTACTCCTTGACAGTGATTAGTTCCAAATTATTGTTATTAAGTTGGTTTTATGATAATATTATTTTAATATCAACTAAGTTATTGGGTAATGGTTTAGTTTAGATGGTTCTCCTACAAGAATATTAGTGTGGGTGTCACTCATGGACTTTTGGGTCATGACAAAGTTTATATCGAGCCCTAGGTTCGTTGATCTCGTCCTGTAAGAACATGTCCAGTTGAATCTTGGGGAATGATATGAAGATATTTGTTCTTTTCATCAAGAGGCTACAAAGCAATAAACAAATTCAAATCTTTCTTTCTTATATGCTATTACTTGATTTCAAATGATATCTGTTGATTCTAGTTGGTATCTGACTTCTTTTACTCTTTTCTCACAGATGGTAAAAACATAATAAAATAGGGAAAGAGTTGAGGTGCCTGAACTGATTGCTGAGGCTGCAGTATGGGGTAGAGTCTAGGCAAGAGAAGGACAAGGTAGAGGAAGGAGAGGTGCGCCTGCCAGGTGCAGAGCTTAGGCCATGAGACCAACTAGGGAGAAGCCAGTATTTCCTCCCCCATATGATGATTTACTTGAGGTAGGAGAATATGGAGCTATGCCAGTACAGAATGAATGATTGTCTATTCATGATGGGGTTGCACTAGTTTAGGGTGGTGCATCTCTGATTCAGATGTCTTCCATTATGATTCAGTAGGTTCTAAGTTTTCTGAGAGGTTTGGCAAGAACTAGGACTATGCCTGCATCAACCACAGTCTAGCATTTGGGGCTACAGCATGCTACTACTTTAGCTTCTCAGATGCAAAAAGTGTCTGGATTAGATATTTTTCAATGATAGGTAGTGGATCCAGTGATGAGTGAAGATTAGAATGAGTTGTTCTATAAGTTTATTAAAATGAAGACTCTATTTTTTCATGGAACCGAGTGTAAGGATGCCTATGAGTTTATTACTGATTGTCATGAGAGGCTTCACAAGATGGGTATGGTTGAGAGGTATGGTGTAGAACTGGTTACTTTTTAGTTTTAGGGGGAAGCTAAGATGTGGTGAAGAGCTTATGTAGAGTGTAGGGATGCAGGTTTGCCTCCCTTTGACATGGCTTAGTTTTTCTCAGTTTTTAAGAAAAGTACGTTTCTTGTACTTTGAGATATAGAAAAGGGATAATTTTTCTAATCTTAAGTAGGGGAATATTTGAGTTGCGACCTATGAGGACAAATTCCATTCATTGTCTCAGAATGCATCTTATTTTGCTGAAAATTAAAGATGAAAGGATTTGTCCTTTTTTGAAGGGTTTGAATATAATTATCTAGATTTTGCTTTTTAGATGACATCTTTAAGTAGGTCATTCTAGGAGATGGTTGATTTTGCCAAGAAAGTGAAAGGCGTAAGGTAATAGGGTTATGCCAAGGAAGAAAAAAAGAAGGCTCACAGAGGAGGCAGTTTTAGTGATTCTTTTTCTACAGGTCTGAGTTAACAGGGATATCCTACCCACCCCATTTAGTCAGTAATGCAGGTTTTTGTTAGGGTTTCATTAGGAGCTAGCCATCTATTTTTAGGTTTTGGTAGTTACATCACTTCATTTTTGTTAGCTAAGCGACCTACCTTGGATCGTATATGTTATGAGTGCGGTGGAATTGGTCATATCAGGAGTTTTTGTCCTAATGTGAGCTAGTATGGTCAGTCTAGCCAGCAACAAGCTCCTAGAGCTCTAGTTCCAGCAGGTAGGAGAGATGGTGGTAATAGTAAAGAAGGCCACTTGGGAGATCAAAGCAGATATACGTAGCAAATATCCACATCTTTTTGTTGATTAAGGTAATTCATTGTTTACCCTTCTTTTATCTTGTTTTTTCATTGAGGGATGAACGGTTGTTTAATTAGTATCTAATTTAATCACCATCTCGGTGGTTTGTGAAAATTTTTCCCATATTCCCTATATTAGATCTCCCTGTAGTCTCTGTATACGTGAATTATGACTTACGAGGGGATGATAGTAGCAACCCTCAAGGTGTTTAGATATGATTTAATAAGTCGTTGAATTATTGAGCTTTAATAAAATTAAGAATGGTCATGGTCAACCTTCAATCGAGATGACCTCAAATTAGTGTTAATATTTTCAATAAGTCTGAAATATACTTTTTAGTCAATGTACGTATTTAACTTTTTTTTGAGGTTTTGAATCATATCCCGAGGGTCTATTAGATATTTTAGATATTATTTTAGTTAATAGTTGTGGATCAAGTTAATATTTTCTTATTTATTGAGACTTATGTATTAAAATAAAATATAAGTAGGGATATATTATCATACTTATATGGTAAAAATGAAATTAGAAGTTAAGGGTAAGAGGGGAACGAAGATTTCTACAATATTGATTTTATTTTTTTAGAAACCTTGGCCGCTTGGAAAAAGGAACTTATGCGTACATCTTCAGGTTTCTTCAAATTGTTTGGTCAAATTTTCTTACTATTATTGTGTATTATGGTTTTAGAAGTAGTTTATTTGGTAAACAATTCATGGACATGCGTTCACAATGACGGGATTGAGAAAGCAACCAATAAATAATGTTAGCTTGTGAAAAAGTTAGGTAGATATAGGGTAAAGCAGTGGGTTGATTAATGTCATATGGAATTGTGGGAAGTATTGTATGCTGGTGAATTATTAGCCATAAAGTATTATTTTAAGTAGCTAGTACACGTGTGCAGTGAGTATAATTGGGTGAAAATCATGATTTTAGTAGTGAATAGATGGCTGCTATGGTACTTAATTGTTATTGTAGCAGTCTCGCATAGACTTGATGGTTTATTTAACAATGTCACTTCTTTTCTATCTTTAGCTTTTGGTTTTGAAAAATTATTCTAGTAGTTATTGATTGAAGTATGATATTTAGGTTTTAGGAATAGGATTGTTAGATTAAGAATTTATAAAATGTGTGTTATTAGATTCATATCATATGGAGGTTATAAATTGGGACAGATTTTGAATGTTTCAAAACTTTGAGAAAGGACAGGGCGCTTATGGACTAATTGTATTTTGATTCGTTGGTTGAGGTAGGTTACAGTTTAATTGGAGTGTAGACTTTATCTAATTGTGTGTGTGCTCCTAAATTGGATACTTGTTTGTTGGTATTGAGAATTGCTTGAAATTGATGATAGTTGGATTGTTGAGGTGTATATGAGTAATTATTTAAAATTTACGTTATAGAATTATCTTATGACTTTAAGTGTACTTGTAAACTTAGTACATCATATTATATGTTGTGCAAGGGTAAATTTCATTATGATATTACTTATTTAAGGTGGATCGTTTACCACGCCAGAACGAATATGATATTTATATTACTTTTTTATAGAGGATTAGGTACCACACCGGTACATATATGTATATTGATCCTACTTGTTTATGGAGGATTGGGTACCATTATAATAAGGATATATATATAACTATTACTTATTTATAGAGTATCGGGTATCACGCCGGTGTAGGTATGTATATTGATATTACTTATTTATAGAAGATCGGGTACCATGCCAGTATAGATATATATACTGATATTACTTATTTATGGAGGATTGGGTACTACACTGGTATGAATATGATACTGATATTACTTGTTATTGAGGATCGGGTACTATGCCGATACAGTATATTAACATAGATTGTTCTCTACAGGTCATGACTAGCCAGGAAAAAATAAGTCCCATAGAATGTGTGTCAAATTTGTGTTGAATTTATGATATTATATGGGCTATTAAGAAGATATCAAGCTAATGGTATTCTAATTGCAATATTTAGAAGGATGTGATTGTTGTTTAGGGTATCGTGTTGATTCTGTGGATGGTTACAGTATGGTTGACACTCTTGATGGTTATGTGGCTTGTTTTTGAGCACTGTTTGACCTATTGTTGTTGTATTGTTTATTCATTTAATATTTTTTATGTGACGATGCTTGTCTACTTGTAATTTGATTTATGTTGTGTACATTCTATTACATTGAGTTGGTCTATGTTACCTTCCAGTACATAGTCATTTGTATTGATACTACCTAGTACTTTTCATTTGTTAAGTGTAGAAAGTATTCCAGAGGCTTGGACATGACCTCAACTCAAGAGTTTAATAGCATATCTTGATTCAAGGGTGAGCTCTGTATCTCTAGGCAGCTACAGGTTATCCTATTTGTCATGTCCATCTTTCTGGCAGTGAAACATTCTTTATATACTTTATTTTTGGATATTTCTTTTAGACATAATCTTTGTTAGGTAATCTTATACGATGACTTTTGGGCCTTGGGGGATAGCTTATTATTTTTACCTTGATAATTATTAGCCCTAGATTATTGTTATTAAGTTGGTTTTATGATAATTTTATTTTGATATTGATTAATTGATTGGGAAATGACTCGGTTTAGATGGTTCTCCTATAGGAAGATTCGTGTGGTTGCCACTCATGGCCTTTTCGGTAGTGACAAAGTTGGTATCAAGACCTAAGTTCATCGATCTCATCGTACAAGAAAATGTCTAGTAAAATCTTGGGGAGCGATATGAAGATGTTTGTACTTTTCATCAAGAGGCTATAGGGCAATAGAAAAATTCATGTTTTTCTTTTATATGTGCTATTACTTGATTTCAAATGGTATTTGGCAATTCTAATTGGTATTTGAATTTTTTAACTTTTTTCTCACTGATGGTAAATACACAAAAGAATAAGGCAAGAGTTAAGGTTCCTGAACCTGCTGTTATGGCTACAGTGTGGGGTATAAGCCAGGCAAATAAAGGTTGAGGCGAAGGAAAGAGAGCAACGCCTGCTAGAGGTAGACCTCAGGCTGCGAGACCTTCTAGGGAGAGGCTAGTATCTCCTCCTCCACATGAGGATTTATCTAAGGTAGTAGAAGATAGAGCTATGCCCGTACAAAATAAATGAGTGTTGATTCATAACGCGGTTGCACCAGTTCATGGTGGTGCAGCTCTGATTCAGATGTCTTCCATTGTTAATTATTAGGTTCTAAGTTTTTTGAGTGGTTTGGCAGGAACAGGGACTCTACCCACAGCACCCTCAGTTCAGTGTCTAAGGCTACTGCATACTGTTGCTTTAGCTCCTCGGATTGAAGAAGTGTCTAGATTAGATGTTTTTTTAAGATATGTAGTGGGTCCGGTGATGACCGTAGATGAGAATGAGTTGTTCTGTAAGTTTATCAAATAAAGACTCTAGTTTTTCATGAAACTGAGTTTAAAGATGTCTATAAGTTTATTATTGATTTTCATTAGAGGCTTCATAAGATAGTTGTTGTTGAGAGGTGTGGTATAGAACTAGTTACTTTTCAGTTTCAGGGAAATGCTAAGATGTGGTGGAGAGATTATGTAGAGTGTAGGGATGCAGGTTTACCTCCGTTGACTTGGCTTAGTTTTACTTAGTTTTTTTTAAAAAAGTACACTTCTCTTACTTTAAGGTATATAAAAAGGGAATAGTTTACTAATCTTAAGTGGTCAAATATGTGAGTTGCGACCTATGATACCTAATTCCATTCATTGTCTCGGTATGCATCTCATATGCTGAAAACTGAGAAGGAGAGGATTTGTCTTTTTGTGAAGGGTTTGAAAATATGTCTCCAAATTTCTGCCCTTTAGATGACATCTTTAGGTAGGTCTTTCCAGGAAATGGTGGATTTTGTCAAAAAAGTGAAGGGCGTAAGAAAGAAGGGTTACGCCAAGGTAGAATAAAAGAAGTACCATGGAGGAGGCAGTTTCAGTAGTTCTTATTCTAGATGTCTAAGTTCATATGGATATCCTGCCTGACCCATTTAGTAAGCGATGTAGGTTTCTGTTTGGGGTTCATCAGGATCTAGCCATCTATTCATAAACTTTAGTGGTTACCTCACTTCATTTTTATAAGCTTAGCAGCCTACCTTGTATCGTATATGCAACAAATGCTACGAAATTGGTCATACCCAGAGGTTTTGTCCTTATGTGAGCCAGTATGGTCAATCTAGCCAGCAGCAGGCTCCTAGAGCTCTAGTCCCAGCAGGTAGGGGAGGTGGTTGTAATAGTAGAGGAGGCCACTTGGGAGATCGAAGTAGATATGCATAGAAAGTATCCACATCTTTTTGTTGATTCAGGTAATCCCCTATTTCCCCTTCTTGTATCTTATTTGTCCGATTGGGGATGAATGGTTGTTTAATTGGTATCTGATGTAATGACCCTTTTGGTCATTTGTGAAATTTTCCCTTAAATTAGTTCTCCCCATAATTTGTATACGTGAACTATGACATACGGGGAGATGATAGTACCAACCCTCGAGGTGTTTGGACGTGTTTTAATATGTCATTGAATTATTAAGCTTTAATAAAATTAAGTTAGGTCATAGTCAACGTTCAATCGAGACGACCATAAATTAGAGTTAATGTTTTTAATAGGTCCGTAATGCACTTTTAAGTCAATATACATATTAAACTTATTTTTTTTAAGGTTTCAAATCATATCCGAGGGTCTATTAGATATTTCAGACATTGTTTTAGTTGATGGTTGTGGACCAAGTTAACATTTTCTTATTTATTAAGACTTATGTTTAAGAATAAAATTTAAGTAGGGATAAATTATCATATTTATATATTAATAAAAACTTCAGAAATAAAAGGTAAGAGGGAAAAGACGGTCTGAAATATTAATTTTTATTTTTTCATGACCCTGGCTTCTTGGAGAAAGGAACTAGTAGGTATATCTTTAGGTTTCTTCATATTTTCGGTCAAATTTTCTTACTATTATAGTGTATTATGGTTTTAGAAGTAGTTTAGTTTGTGAGAAATTCATGGACATGTGTGGATAGTGATGGGATTGAGGGTGCGGCCAATGAATAATGTTTGCAAGTGACGAAGTTAGGTAGATATAGGATAAAGTAGCAGGTTGATTAAAATCATATGGAATTGTGGGTAGATTTGTGCGTACTTAATTGTTATTGTATCAATCTCGCATAAACTTGCTGGATAATTTCACAATGTCACTTCTTTTCCGTCTTTAGCTTTTGGTTTTCAAAGATTATTCTAGTAGTTATTGATTGTGATGCGACATTTAGGATTTAAGACTTGGATTCATAGAGGAAAAATTTATAAAATAAGAGTTACTAGATTCGTGTTCGTATGGAAGTTATATATTGGGATAGAGTTTGAATGTTTCAAAACTTTGAGGAAGGACAAGGCCCTTGTGGACTAACTAAATTTTGATTCGTTAGCTGAGGTAGGTTATGGTTTAATTAGAGTTTAGTTTCGATTAAATTGTGTGTATGCTCCTAAATTGGATACTTAATGATTGGTATTTGGCCATGCTTGAAATTGATGATATTTGGAATGTTTTGGCTGGTATGAGTAATTATTAAAAATTTACTCAATGGAATTGTCTTACGACTTTAAGTGTACTTGTAAACTTAGTACATTGTATTATATGTTGTGAGAGTGTAAATTTGATATTGATATTACTTATTTTTGGTGGATCGGATACCACGCCTATACGAATATGATATTAATATTTCTTGTTGGTGGAGGATCGAGTACAATGCTAGTACGTATATGTATATTGATATTACTTGTTTATGAAGGATTGGGTGCCACACTAGTACAAATATGTATATTAATATTACTTAATTATAATGGATCGCATATCACGCCTATACGAATATGTATATTGATATTACTTATTTATAGAGGTTCGGGTACCACGCTAGTATGAATATGTATATTGATATTACTTATTTATGGTGGATCGGGTACTACACCGATACAAATATGTTTATTGATATTACTTATTTATGGAGGATCGGCTACCACGTTGGTATGAATATAATATTGATATTACTTGTTATTGAGGATCGGGCACCATGCTTGTACGGTACATGATCATCAATTGTTCCCTGGAAGTCACGACTAGTTGGGAAAAATTAGTCCCATAGCTTTTTTGTACATAATTGTTTTGAATTTGAGAGGTTGTATGGGTTATTAAGAAGATAATGAGCTAATGGTATTCTAATTGCGAGGTTTAGAAGGATGTGGTTGTTATTTATGGTATCGTGTTGGTTCTGTGGATATTTACAATACGGTTGATACTCTTGATGGTTATGTGGCTTGTTTGTGAGCACTGTTTGACCTATTATTGTTGTAATGTTGATTCATTGAATATTTGTTATGTGAAAATGCTTGTCTACTTGTTATTTAATTTATGCTGTGTACATGTTATTACATTAAGTAGGCCTATGATACCTACAAGTACATAGTCATTTGTACTGATACTATCCTGTTCTCTTCTTTTGTTAAGTGCAACAAGTATTGTAGAGGCTCAGAAATGACCTCACCTCTAAAATTTGATAGCGAATCTTGATCCAAGGGTGATCACTCCGTCTCCATACTGCCATGGTTCATCCTATTTGTTCTTGTCTATCTTTCGAGCAATGACACATTCTTTATTTACTTTTTTTTTTGATATCTCTTTTAGGCATGATATTTGTGAGGAGATCTTTTACGATGACTTTTAGGTCTTGGAGATATCAGTGAGTAGCTTGTTAATTTTCTTATTGATAATGATTAGCTCCAGATTATTATTATTAAGTTTGTTTTGAGATAATATGATTTTAATATTGACTAAGTGATTGGGTAATGGTTCGGTTAATATGATTCTCCCGCAGGAAGATTAGTGTGGGTGGTACTTATGGCCTTTTGGATCGTGACAAAGTTGGCATCAAAGCCCTAGGTTTGTCTATCTAGTTGTATAAGAATATGTCTAGTAGAGTCTTCTGGAACGGTATGGTGACTTCTGTACTTTTCTTTAAGAGGTTATAGGGCAATAGGAAAATTCAAATTCTTATTTCTTATGTGCTATTTACTTGATTTCAATTTGTATCTGCTGATTCCAATTGGTATCTGAATTCTTTTACTCTTACCTCGAAGATGGTAAGAACACAAAAGAATGGGGAAAGAGTTGAGGTGCCTAAAGCGGCTGCTGAGACTACAGTATATGGTGGAGGCCAGGGAGGAAGAGGACGAGGTAGAGGAAGAAGAGCAGTGACCACTAAGGGCAGCTCAGGCCATGAGACCTACTAGGGAGAGGCCAGTATCTCCTCCCTTTATGAGGATTTTCCTGAGGTAGTGGAGAATCGAGCTAATCTAGTACAAAATGAACGAGTGTCGGTTCATGATGGGGTTGCACCAGTTTAGGGAAGTGCAACTCAAATTTAGATGTCTTCTGTTCTGATTCATCAGGTTCTAGTTTTTCTGAGTGATTTGGTAGGAAGAAGGATTATTCCAATAGCACCTGCAATCCAGCATCCGAGGCTACAACATACTACTTTTGTAGATCCTCAGATGGATATAGTGTTAGGATCAAATATTTTTCCAATATAGGTAGTGGGTCTTGAGTTCATCGGAGATGAGCATGAGTTGTTCTATAAGTTTATAATGATGATGCCTCCTTTTTTCATGGAAATAAGGATGAGGATGCCTAAGAGTTTATTATTGACTGTCATGAGCGGCTTCACAAGATGGATGTGGTTGAGAGGTATGGTGTAGTACTGGTAACTTTTCAGTTTCAGGGGGATGCTAAGATATGGTGGAGAGCTTATGTAGAGTGTAGGGATGCAGGTTTACCTCCCTTGAATTGAGCTTAGTTTTACTCAGTTTTCCAAGAAAAGTACGTTCCTCGTACTCTGAGATATATAAAAAGGATGATTTTACTAATATTAAACAGGGGAATATGTCAGTTACAGCCTATGAGACCAAATTACATTCATTGTCTCAATGTGCATCTCATTTATTAAAATATGAGGAAAAGAGGATCCATTTTTTTTTGTGAAGGGTTTGAATACCGGTCTCCAGATTTCTACTCTTCAGATGACATCTTAAGGTAGGTCTTTCTAGGAGATGATTGATTTTTTCAAGAAAGTGGAGGGCATAAGGCAAGAGGACAAGGCAACGGAAAAGAAGGCCCACGGAGGAGGCAGTTTCAGTGGTTTCTATTCTATAAGTCAGAGTTCATAGGGATACCCTGCCCACCCCATTCAGTCAGCGATGTAGGACTTTTTTTGGGGTACGTCAGGATCTAGTGATACAAACTATGAAAGTGGAAGATCACACGAATCGTGGGGAAAACAAGGGGAAAACATGATAAAAACACAAACAAATAGAAACATAGAAATAAGGGATAAAGGTAATAAAGGATAGTTACATAGACACAAATTATAAGAAAAAGGAAAACCGAAAGATGTATTAAATCCAACAACCTTGCTTAATATTACAAAGAGAACCTAGCTCATTCGCAGACCTCAAGGGAATTAGATTCTTGAGCAACCTACTTCCAAACTAAGTATCAACATAATCTAATCCATGTTGCCTCACACTCTCTGTTGAGTATTCAATCATAATTCATCAAAAGCTATCTACTAAATGAAAGAGAAGTCATAATTATATTCTAGGCTAAGTTATTATATCATATGGGCGCAAAAGTGACCTATTTAGGAAAGACAAAATATAGAAGTCCATTAGGCACATGCTTGAGCATACGGCCGCACATGGGGTGTATGCCAAGGGTGTAGTGGGCAGTTTTGACATGCTCTAGTAGATCTAGAGTGGGTTGGGAGCATCTCCAATTTAGATGGAGTGCATGTCCTCTTTCGGGGGCTTACTATCCCCATTTTGCCTTCCCTTGGACTCTTAAACATCCCTTGAGACTCCTTGATCATCATAATAATCCAATGGATGCCTTTTGATAGCCATCTATAAATCATCAAGTATCTCTTGAACCATAAGCATCCTCTATAGAAATACGGAGGCCATTTGGACTGTATTATCCTCTCCTTATTGAAGAAAATTCATCCTTAAATCTACAACCTTTAAACATAGGACAAAAAACACAACCAATATTTCCTCGAGGCACGAGGGTTAGTACATGGTTTAAAATTAAAACATCCAAGCCAAGGAGGTACCCATTTCACATATAACCAAACATCTGTCGAGATAATAGAAGAGAAGTCAATATTTAAAGTGTAAAAGAGTTGCCTATGATAAGCATCAACAAATTCTCCTAAGTTAGTTCCATTAACAATGTTACGAAACAAATCATCACATGTTTGAACAACTAAGGGTAGAATCAAGTAGTCATTAAGGTGTAGAGTACCCTTCCATTCACAAGAAACCATGTTTACACACAAGACTTACTTAGTACTGACATGGTTATGCTCACAAATAAACAAAAATGGAATGACAAGAGTTATGATTACTTAAGGTGCTACTAATAAAAAGATCATATGACAGTAAGAACAAATAACTTAAGCACCTCACATCCCTTTCACTCTAACAACCTTCTAAGAAAGAGACAACTTGTCTATCCATACAAGTGTGACAAGAAACACGAAACAAGAGTTGTTTATCAAGTGGAAACCATAGACACTTCTTGGAACAACAAATAGATTTGCCATCCAGGTTGGGGAGGCCACACATTTTATGCATATTCAAGTCATTCCAAAAGACATCAACACCATATAGGTAGGATTTTAACTCAAATATCTTTATAGCATTGTCTACTCTAGGGTAAATGCCATCATGATTCCAAGGGAGGATAGAAAAAAGAGGGTGTAGGTACATACCTTTAGAGAAAATACTTAAGCTTGCTCTCTGGCCTTCTAAACTTGCACCATGTTGACTTATTCTCTTATGTATCAACTTGGAAGTTGGCAAAATTCTAGTGCCAAATGTTATGAATAACAAGTGCTTAGGTTTGTTACTAACTCTCTTTCTTGATCCCAAATCTCCTCATATTAACCATTCATATCCCTTCTCATCGTGAGGTTAAGATTTAACACCTCTCCTTCTTCGAGCCAAACATCTTTGTTGGGGACTTTCATCATCGATCTATAAGGTATACAAAGTCCCCTTCAACTTCCGCTAGTTCCCTTTCACTTCAAAGGTCATTATCCTTTTGAGGGATTTCCTCACTACCATTATTATTAGTCACCTTATCCCCAACAAAATAAGAATAACCCTCCACCAATACTATGTTTCTTTGGTTGGACATTTACTAGCCTTATGACCCCCAACCTGGATATTTAAAGATAATAATACTTTTAGAATTAGGATTAGAAGATGGATTACCTTCATTCCTTAGTGGATACCTTTGGCTTGACTTATCAATGGGATTCTTCTCTTGGACTTGTTGAAATCCTTGTTCTTATTCCATCCAATGGAAGTATAAGAATTATAACCTTTATTGAAGGACTTTATGTTGTTGTTGTTCCTTTCAACCTCAATTTCCGCTTCAACAAGATCTTCTATTCGATCAAACTTGTGAAAAACTAGTTTAGAATAAACTTCATAAGCTAAACCACCTTAAAAATGATACATACAATGATTTGAGGGTTTGATAATCTTAAGATGAAGGATCAACTTCTGAAACTCCTCATAATAGTCTTCCATACCTCTACCTCTTTGTCTGAAATTGTAGAGACTTGTAAATTTCTCTTTCTTGAACCTTTATGTAACATACCTCTCTCTCATGAGTTCCTTTATTTCATGCCAATATAAAAGGTTTAGATTACTATTTCTTTCTCTTTTTTCCATTTTTGTCTCTTACCAAGTAGAAGCATACCCTTTAAGTTGACCAATTGTGTGGGCAACTTTCTTTGGCCTGGTTAACTCATTGATATGGAGGATCCTATTGAATTGTATTTCCTAATCAAGGTAGATAGATGGATCACTAGTTTCTTTAAAGATAGGTAGAGTGATATTGATTGAGTTAAGACCTGTGTCTCAACCCACATTGATGATCTTCTTGAACTTGGGGACAATTTCCTAAGTTTCCTCTTCCATGTGGAACCAAACCAAAACTTCCTCCTTATCTTCTATGTCCTCCCCTGTGAGCTCCTCTTTTGGTTTATACAAATTCTGAAAAGAGAGCTACTTCATCTAACTCTTTACCTCTAGCATAAGCTTCCTTGCGTCCCTTTTTCTCAATTTGGATATATTGATTATGGTTATCCAGTGTTTGAGGTAGTTGGTTTTGGTTAAGTGGTGTTTTAGGTAGTTCTTGGGGTATATAGAAGTGGAGTTTATAGTTTTATGGAGCTTATTAATAGGCTTGATTGAATTGGGGTTGTAGTGGATGACCAAGATTTTGGTTATATGGGTAAGTAGTGGCTTGGATGAAGGGTTCATGTACTTGCCTAGGTGGATTAAGCATTTGGTAAAGTGTTTTTGGAGTTATATTAGTGGAGGTGTTGAGAGCATGTCCACTAGAACAGGCATGGTAATTTTTAGGATTTGAGTTAGTGGAGTCTAGATGAACTTCCAAAGTGTCCATCCTCCTTGAGAGTGATCCTTGCATCCCTTCCATTCTTCCTTCAAGCGATTCTAATCGGCTATCCATAGAATTAAGCTTCTCCATGATGGAAGCTAACATAGCATTTGTGGTGTTATTATCCATGGTATGTGATGTTTCACCTTCTTGAGCCATTGTAACTATTAAGGTTAAGAAATAAACCTCTCAATCTCTAAACATTCACACCTTAGGTTGTTCACTTAATTGGCATCACAAGTGTTGATAGATCATTTATACTCAAATGAGATTACTTGGTACTAATTATGGCTTGAGGTAGGAATAGATCCCTATTTGAAATGACTCAAATAAAAAAGATATCTACGTACTTGAGTCAAGAAGTAACAACGAATTTAAAAGAGAAAAACTTGAAAAAAAGTAGGACGATGAAAGAAAAAGGACTCAAGAACTAATCAATCAACTTAGTAGATGAGTTACTAATTGATGAGTAGTTTAAGAATCAAAGAAGAGATTTAAGAAGCAAGAAACTAAAACTAAGAATCAAACCTTGAGCAATGGAGTTTTTAAAGTGTTGAGATGTGTTATAAATGTTGAATTGATATTCGAGAAGAGTTGAAATGCACTTAAGATGTGTTTGGGTCTGCCTTGTGTATAATTAGAGTGATCTACATTGGCGACTTGCTTCAGCAGGTGGAACACATGTCAAGGGAACCTTGGATGCAAATTGGCCTTGATTACTTCCTTGGGATGGATTTGGGGTGTGGCCATAGCTTGGGAGCAGGTTGGGTGAAAAAAAGCCCTCTAAATGGTCCCCTATTTGTACTTTCTTTTGGAATATCCTTAGGATATTCTTAGATGCCTTTTTACAAACACCTTTCACCACTTTTCTTCCTTTTTTGAATCAAACACCACCTTTTGAAAAGAATTCAAGATGAAGATTTGAATCTTCTTCAAGAACACTCAAGAACACCAAAAATTCAAAAGCCTCTAACTATTGAACCGATGATGGAATGCGATGAAATTTTGACCCAAGGCTATCATCAACCTTATAAACACATTCCACACATCATTTTTTCAAAATTCACTACCTATTTTTCCAGATTTTTGTTTCTCCTTTACTTTCTTCGAGTTCAAGCTCTTAACAGTGGTATCTCACTCATTTGAGTCCTATTAAGCTCAAATTTGAAAGATAGACTCCTATAGTGGTACAGAACACAAATGTATCACCAAAAAACACAAAATCAAAAACTAAAATTCTAACCTAGGTCTAAAAACATAAAAAGTACGTTTTTAGGATTTTAATTTTGACACCTTTTTTGTGGATTTTCAAAATAACAAACCTAAGATTGACTTCGTAGGAAAAAATCAAGCTTGAATCTGACACCATATGATAAAAACCAAAATAGGAAAATGGAAAAATATAATAAACAAGGGGAAAAGGGGGAAAACGTCACAAAAACACAAATAAATAGAAGTACAAAAATAAGGGATAAAGGGAATAAAGGATAGGTAGATAGACACAAATGGTAAGAAAAAAGACAACCGACATATGTATCAAAACCGAAAACCTTCCTTAATATTACCAAGAGCACCAAGCTTTTATGTAAACCTCAAGGGAATTGGATACCCAATAAATCCACGTTTCCAAAAAAAGTATCAACACAATCTAATCCAAACTTGCCTCATACTCTGTATGGAGTATTCAATCATAGTTCATCAAAATCAATCTACCACATGAAAGAGAAGACCTATTTATAATCTAGGCTAAGTTATTAGATCATATGGGCCCAAAAGTACTCCATCTAGGAAAGATAGACACATAGAAGCCCATTAGGCACATTCTTTAGCATATGAGGCGCATCCCAAGGGTGTAGTGGGCTATTTTGAATTTCTCTAGTAGATCTATAGCTATTTAGGTGCATCTCCAAAGTGGATATGGAATATTTTCTCTTTTAGGGGCTTTCTAGCCCTATTTTATCTTCCCTTGGCCTCTCGAATGTCCCTTGAGACTCCTTGATCATCATAATCATACAATGGATGCCTTTTGATAGCCATCAATAAGTCATCAAGTGTCTCTTCACCTGTAAGAATCCTATTTAGCAATCTAGAGTCCATTTAGATTATATTAGCTAGCTAGTCATTCTTAGACTTTGGTGGTTACCTCGCTTCATCTTCATCTGTTCAGCGGCCTACCTTGGATTGTATATGTTATAAGTGTGGAGAAATTGGTCATATTAAAAGGTTTTGTCCTAATATGAGCCAATATGGTCAGTCTACCCAGTAGCAGGCTCCTAGAGCTTTAGCCCTGGCAGGTAAGGGAGGTGGTTATAATAGTAGAGGAGGACACTTAGGAGACCAAAGCATATATGTGTAGCAAGTATCTGCATTTTTTTTATTGCAGGTAATTCCTTATTTCCCTTTCTTGTAACTTGTTTCTCCGTTCGGGGATGAACGGTTGTTTAATTAGTATCTGATGTAATGACCCTCTTGGTCGTTTGTGAAATTTCCCATATTTCCTATTTTAGCTCTAGACATAGGTTGTATACATGAATTATGATTTATGGGGAGAGGATAGTACCATCCCTCGAGGTGTTTGGAAGTGATTTAATAAGTCATTGAATTATTGAGCTTTAATAAAATTAAGTTAGGTCATGGTCAACCTTCGACTGACACAAGCTCAAATTAGTTTTGTAATATTTTCAATAGTTCTAAAATGTACTTTTTAATCAATGTACATCTTTAACTTTTTTTTTTGATGTTTCAAATAATATCCAATGGTCTATTAGATATTTTAGATATTATATTAGTTGATGGTTATGGATCAAGTTAATATTTTCTTATTTATTGAGACTTATGTATGAGAATAAAATTTAAGTGGGGATAAATTATCATATTTACATAGTAATAAAAACAACAAATGTTAAAGGTAAGAGAGGAATAACAACTTCAGCAATATTGATTTTTATTTTTTTCAAAACCTTGGCTGTGTGAAGAAAGGAACTATTGTGTACATGTTCATTTTTCTTTTGATTTTCTAGTCAAATCTTCTTGTTATTATTGTGTATTATGATCTTAGAAGTAGTTTATTTGGTGAGCAACTCATGGACATGCCTACACAGTGACGGGATTGAGAGAGCAACCAATGGATAATGTTTGCAGGTGGCAAAGTTAGGTAGATATTGAATAAAGTTGTGGGTTGATTAATATCATATAGAATTCTGGGCGGTGTTGTGTAAGGGTAATTATTAGGCATAAGCTATATTTTAAGTGGCTAGTGCACGTGTGGAGTGAGTATAATTGGCTGAAAATCATGATTTTAGTAGTGAAAAGATGGCTGCTATAGTACTTAATTGTTATCGTAGCAGTCTCATATAAACTTGATGGATAATTTAGCAATTTCACTTCTTTTCCATCTTTAGCTTTTAGTTTTGATAAATTATTCAAGTAGTTGTTGATTGTAATGTGACATTTTGGTTTTAGGCCTTGGATTCTTAGAGTACAAATTAATAAAATGGGTGTTATTAGCTTAGTGTGCTTATGGAGGTTATATATTGGGACATATTTTGAACATTTTAAAACTTTGAGAAAGGACAAGGGGCTTATGGATTAACTATATTTGGATTCGTTGGTTGAGGTAGGTTACAATTTAACTGGATTTTAGAATCTATTTAATTATGTGTATCCTTCTAAATTAGATACTTGTTAATTGGTATTTGTACATGCTTGAAATTGATGATATTTGGATTGTTGTGCCATGTATGAGTAATTATTCAAAATTTACTTGATGAAATTGTCTTATGAATTCACATGTACTTGTAAACTTGGTTCATCGTATTATATGTTGTGAGAGTATAAATTTAATATTGATATTACATATTTATGGTGGATCGAGTACCACATCGGTACGAATATAATATTTATATTACTTATTTATGAAGGATCGGGTACCACGCTGGTACGTATATGTGTGTTAATATTACTTGTTTATGGAGGATCGAGTACCATGCTGGTATGGATATGTATAATGATATTACTTATTTTAAGAGGATTCGGTATCACACCGGTATTGATATGTAAATTGATAGTACTTATTTATAGAGGATCGAGTCCCATACCGGTATGGATATGTATATTGATATTATATATTTATGGAGAATTGGGTACCATGCCGGTATGGATATATACATATTTATATTACTTATTGATGGAGGATCGGCTACCACACCTGTACGAATATGATATTGATATTACTTGTTATTAGGATCAGGTACTACGCCGGTGTGGTACATGAACATAGATTGTTCCCAGTAGGTCATGACTTGTTGAGAAAAAATAAGTCCTATAAAATATGTGTACATATTTATATTTAAATTGAGAGGTTTTTTGTGTTATTAAGAAAATAAAGAGCTAATGGTGTTGTAATTGAAAGGTTTAGAAGGCTGTGGTTGTTATTTATGGTATCATTTTAATTCTGTGTATGTTTATAGTATGATTGATACCCATGATGGTTATATGACTTGTTTGTGAGCACCGTTTGACCTATTATTGTTGTATTGTTGATTCATTAAATATTTGTTACGTGACAATACTTATCTACTTGTTATTTATTTATGTTGTGTATAATTTATTAAATTGAGTTGGCCTATGATACTTACCAGTACATCGTGGTTTGTACTGGTACTACCCTTTACTCTTCTTTTGTTGAGTGCAGAAAGTGTTCCAGAGGCTCATATATGACCGCACCTCTAGAGTTTAATAGCATATCTTGACCCAAGGGTGAGAACTCCATCTCCTGTTTTCCATGGGTCATCCTATTTGTTCTTGTCCATCTTTCAAATAATAAACATTCTTTATTTACTTTATTTTTGGATATCTCTTTTAGAAATAAATTTTGTTAGTAGATTTTGTACAATGACTTTCGAGTCTTAGGGATTTCAGTGAGTAGCTTGTTGATTTTTGCATTGATGATGATTAGCTCCAGAGTATTGTTATTAGGTTGGTTTTATGGTAATATCATTTTAATATCAACTAAGTGATTGAGTAATGGTTTGGTTTAGATATTTCTCCTACAGGAATATTATTGGGGGTGCCATTCATAGCCTTTTGGGTCGTGACAAAGTTGGCATCAGTGCCTTAGATTCATCGATCTCCTCGTTCAAGAATATGTCTAATAGAGTCTTGCAGAATGGTACAGAGACGTTTGCACTTATAATCAATAGGCTACAAGGCAATAGCAAAATTTAAATTCTTTTTTTTTACATGCTATTACTTGATTTCAATGGGTATCTGGCAATTCCAATTGGTATCTGACTTTGTTCACTCGTTACTCATAGATGGTAAGAACACAAAAGAATAGGGCAAAATTTAAGGTGCCTGAACCAGCTGATGAGGTGGAAGACTGGCAAAATAAGGATGAGGCAGGGGAAGAAGAGCAATGCTTACTAGGGAAAGATCTTGATCGGCTAGACCTACTAGGGAAAGAGAGATCAGTATCTCCTTCCCCATATGAGGATTTTCCTGAGGTAGCAGAGAATGGAACTATACTGGAATAGATAGTGTTGCACCAGTTCAGAGAGATGCAATACTAATTCAGATGTTCTCCATTTTGATTCACCTGGTTCTAAGTTTTCTGAGTAGTTTGGTAGGAACGGGGACTATGTCCACAACAACAGTAATCCACCATTCGAGGTTGCAGCATACTGCTGTTGTAGCTCCTGGAAAAGAAGAAGTGTCAAGAATAAATATTTTTCTAAGATAGGTAATTGGTCTGGTGATGACTGGAGATGAGCATAAGTTGTTCTGTAAGTTTATCAGGATAAAGCCTCTTATTTTTCATGAAATCAAGTCTGAGGATACCTATAAATTTATTAATGATAGTCATGAGAGTATTCATAATATGGGAACGGTTGAGAGGTATGGTGTTGAAATGGTTATTTTTAGTTTCAGGGTGATGCTAAGATATGGTGGAGAGATTATGTAGAGTGTAGGGGTGCAGGTTTGCCTTCCATGACTCAGGCTAAGTTTTACTCAGTTTTTCTAGAAAAGTAAGTGCCTTATACTTTGAGAAATAGAAAAAGGGATGAGTTTTCTAATCTTAAGAATGGAATATGTCATAGACGGCCTATGAGGAAAAATTCTATTCATTGTTTCGATATACATCTCATTTGCTGAAAATTATGGAGGAGAGGATCCGTCTTTTTGTGAAGGGTTTGAATACATGTCTCCAAATTTCTGGTCTTCAGATGACATCTTCAGGTTGGTCTTTCCAGGAGATGGTTGATTTTGTCAAGAAAGTGGAGGGAGTAAGGCTAGAGGGTTATGTCAAGGCAATAGAAAAGAAGGCCCATGGAGAAGGTGGTTTCAGTGGTTCTTATTCTAGAGGTCAGAGTTCACAAGGACACCCTGCCCGCCCCATTCAGTCAGTGGTACAGGTGTCTGTTGGGGATCTGTCAGGAGCTAGCTACCCATTCTTAAACTTTGGTAGTTACCTCGCTTCATCTTCGTCAGCTCATCGATCTACCTTGGATCGTATATGTTATGAGTGCAGTGGAATTAGTTATATCAATAGGTTTTGTCCTAATGTGTGCCAGTATGGTTGGTCTAGCCAGCAACAGGCTCCTAGAGCTCTAGTCACAGTAGGTAGGGGAAGTGGGGGTAATAGTAGCGAAGGCCACTTGGGAGACCGAAGAAGCCATGTGTAGAAAGTATCCACATTTTTTTCCTGATTTAGGTAATTCCTTGTTTCCCTTTCTTGTATCTTTTTTCTCCATTCAGGGATATACAATTATTTAATTGGTATCTGATGTAACGACCCTCTCAATTGTTTGTGAAATTTTCCCATATTCACTATTTGATCTGAATTATAACTTATGGAGGGGGAGGGAGGATAGTACTGACTCTCAAGGTGTTTGGAAGTGATTTAATAAGTCATTGAATTATTAAGCTTTAATAAAATTAAATCTGGTCATGGTCAATCTTTGATCGGGATGACCTCAAATTAGTGTTATAATATTTACAATATGTCCTAAATGTAATTTTTAGTCAATGTACTTATTTAACTTATTTTTAGGTTCCAAATAATATATGAGGGTCTATTACATATTGTAAATATTATTTTAGTTGATAGTTATGGATCAAGATAATATTTTCTTATTTATTAAGACTTAAGTATAAGAATAAAATTTAGGTAGTGATAAATTATCATATTTATATAGTAATAACAACATCAGAAGTTAAGGGTAAGAAGGGAATGACGATTTCTGCAATATTGATTTTTATATTTTCAAAACCTTGGCTGCATGGAGAAAGGAACTACTTCGCACATCTTTAGGTTTCTTCTGATTTTTACTCAAATTTTCTTACTATTATTGTGTATTATGGTTTAGAAGAAGTTATCTTAGTAAGAAAATCATGGACATGCATGCACAATGACGGGATGGAGGAGGCTGCCAATGAATAATGTTTGTAGATTACATAGTTAGGTAGATATAGGATAAAGAAGTGGGTCGATTAATGTCATATGGAATTATGGGAAGTGTTGTGTGTGGGTGAATTGTTAGGCATAAACTATTATTTTAAGTGGCTAGTGCTCATGTGTAGTGAGTATAATTGGGTTAAAATCATGATTTTAGTAGTGAATAGATGGCTACTATGGTAGTTAATTGTTATTGAAGCAGTGTCATATAAACTTGATGGATAATTTAACATTGTCACTTCATTTACGTCTTTAGCTTTTGGCTTTGAAAGATTATTCAAATAATTATTGATTGTAAAGTGACATTTAGGTTTTAAGCCTTGGATTCTTAGAGTAAGAATTTATAAAATGCATGTTATTAGATTTGTATTCTTATGGAGGTTATATATTGGGAAATATTTTAAACGTTTCAAAACATTGAGGAAGGACAAGGCGCTTGTGGACTAACTATATTTGGATTCATTGGTTGAGGTAGGTTAAAGTTTAATTGGAGTGTAGACTCGATTTAATTATTCGTATGCTCCTAAATTGGATACTTGTTGATTGGTGTTTGGACATGCTTGAAATTGATGATATTTGGATTGTTAAGGCTTTTATGAGTAATTATTTAAAATTTAATTGATGTTATTATCTTATGACTTTAAGTGTACTTGTAAACTTAGTACATCATATTATATGTTGTGAGAGCGTAAATTGATATTGATATTGCTGATTTATGGTGGATAGGGTACCACGCCCATATGAATATGATACTGATATTACTGATTTATGCAGGATCGGATACTACGTTAGTATGTATATGTATATTGATATCACTTATTTATGGAGGATCAGATACCACACCGGTACAAATTTGTATATTGATATTACTTATTTATAGAGGATTGGATACCACGTCGGTACGGATATGTATATTGATATTACTTATTTATGGAAGTTCGGGTACCACGCCGGTATGAATATGTATACTAATAGTACTTATTTATAGAGGATAGGGTGCCATGTCGATACGAATATGATATTCATCTTACTTGTTATTGAGTATTGGGTACCACACCAATATGGTACATGAAAATAGATTGTTTCCTACAGGTCATCACTAGTAGGGTAAAAATAAGTCTCATAGCATGTGTGTACATATTTGTGTATTTGAGAGGTTTTATGGGTTATTAAGTAGATAACAAGCAAATGGTGTTCTAATTTTGATGGTTAGAAGGATGTGGTTGCTATTTATAGTATCGTGCTGATTTTGTTGATGTTTGCAGTATGGTTGATACTCTTAATGGTTATGTGACTTGTTTGTGAGCACTTTTTGTCCTATTATTGTTGTATTGTTGATTCATTGAATATTTGTTATGTTACGATGCTTGTCTATTTGTTGTTTGATTTGTGTTATGTACATGATATTACATTGAGTTGATCGATGATACCTACCAGTACATAGTGGTTTGTACAGATACTACCCTGTACTATTCTATTGTTGAGGGCAGAAAGCATTCCAGAGGCTTTGACATGACCTTAGCTCTAGTGTTTTATAGGAGATCTAGATCCAAGGGTGAGAACTCCATCTCCAGGCTGCCATGGGTCATCCTATTTGTTCTTGTCCATCTTTTAGGCAATGAAACATTCTTTATTTACTTTATTTTTGGATATCTCTTTTATACATGATCTTTGTTAGGAAATCTTGTTCAATGACTTTTGGGTATTTGGGATTTATGTTTGGGAATCTCTTTTATAAATGATCTTTGTTAGGAGATCTTGTACGATGACTTTTGGGTCTTTAGGATTTCGGCGAGTAACTTGTTGATTTTCGCATTGATAATTATTAGCTCAAGAATATTGTTATTATGTTGGTTTTTTGATAATATCATTTTAATATCGACTAAGTGATTAGTAATTGTTTCGTTTAGATGGTTCTCCCACAAGAAGATTAGTATGGGTGCTACTCATGGCCTTTTGGGTCGTGACAATCTATAATCACAATGATGAAATTGTCGAGAAGCAATTTGAACACTCTACTCATGAGGTCCATGAAAGTTGCAAGAGCAATGGGTAGTCCAAAAGACATGACAAGAAATTCATAGTGACCATCCCAAGTTCGAAAATCTATTTTTGAGATGTCACCTTCTATAACTTTGAACTTATTGTACAACAACAAATTCGATTATTAGTGACAATTTATTGTCACTTAAAAAGCACTTAAAAAGCATATTTCATTCCAAAAGTTATTTCGCAATGAAAAACTATTCATCAATCTTTCGCCCCTAAATCATGGGTCACTAAATGTATATAAATACAATTCAGTGTTTCATTACTAAATAAAATTACATTAACTACAAAAAACTTGTTGTCCCCAAATACATAATATTTGTAACATGCTCATTTGTCCAAAATAGTATAAAAATTATAGTTGATAATTTGTTTTTGTCACCTAAAAGATCATTAATACCGATAAAACTAACTCATCACTAATCTTTTCAATTGAAATAGTGACAATGGTACTTGTCTCTAAAGGTACATTCATTTTGTAGTTGACAACAAAATAGTTTCATCACTAAAGATAATCTATTACATACGAAAAATATTTTGTCAACAAATGTATAAATCAGTGACAACTTTGCTTTTACAAAAATAATTTATAATTTTGCAGTTGAAGACAATCATATCGTCAGTATAACTATTACTTGTAGTGATGTAATAAGATTATCACTTTCATGGTTAGTGACAATAACAATTGAGATAAAAAAACAAATTTAGTTCATAATTAAAGAATGAAGAATATTGTTTGTCAAAATGTAATTCTAGGACTAAGATCATGTTTTGTCACACATGTGATGAACTAAAAAAGGCAAAACTCCACATATAGCCAACTTATAAATCTCTTAAGTAACATCTTAGTCTAAATTTTAGTAATTACATTTTATAAATTTTAGTTAGTGGTTAAATGTATTTAGGACTCTAAAATATAAATATTAACTAAGATTTTATTACTATTTCATTTATGTTTAGAGATAAAAAAGAAAAGGGTAGTGATTCACTTCATTTGTTCTCTCCAACATATCTTTTTCAAATCCTTTGTTTCTACTTTTTTCATATGGATAGTTATAACTTACCTTTTAATTTTTGAAATACATAAATAGACTTCAAATTAAAATTCGACTGATTTATTCGTATGGCTTTAAAATATAATTTCAATGTATTTATATATTCGATGTATTTATCTACGAAAATTAGCTATGAATAGAATAAAATGTATAATTGATACAAATGAAATTAGCTCTCTGAATTTAACATTCAAATACAAATATAAATGCTTACAACTCATATCTTCAAAATAAATATGAATTGATACAAATTAAAAAGTATAAAATGGATATAAATTAAGATTATATGTATAAATATACAAATTCAAATGCGTAAATGTATACAAATTCAAAAAATATGTAAAAGAAATAAAACAAAATAAATACAAATATACAAACGTATTGATAGAAATATACAAACAAATTCACTTTATGACTAAATATAATTTATAAAAATAATACCTTTGAGTTCTATACAAACTCATGATAGTTAATGTAATGTATAAAATATGAACCAACAAATTTCGTACCAACCAAAAATTTATTATACAACTTATATATATGTATATGTACATTATATATATATATATATATATATATATATATGTATGTATATACATACATATATATATATAT
>NC_061115.1:45214409-45354654 GCF_002878395.1 Capsicum annuum
GCAAGAATTATCGAATTCTCACGGTTGAATCTCTAGATAATTGAGTTTTTATGTTGAAACCCTAACCTTGTGGTTGAAGGTGTGCAGAGAATTTTGAGATGTTTAACTAAAGAGAATGGAAGATAATACACTCCTTGAGGGTTATAAGTCATGAAAAGTGAAGAAAAAGGACCAAAATTGCCTTACTAAAGCGCTTTCCAGTTGCTGAAAATCTTAGGCAGATGACATTTGTGATAAGCCGTCAGACTTGTGATTAGTCGTCACAAATGTCATCACGAGGGGGTTGGAATTGATGGATTTCTGCCTAAGGCTGACGACATTCGTGATAACTCATCACACTTGTGACAACTTATCAGAAATATAATCACTAGGGGCTGGATTCTACCTAAGGTGGTTGACATTCATGATAAGTCGTCACAGTTGTGATAAGTTATCACAAATGTTGTCACTCAGTTTTCCAGGCCGACATGCTGGACTAAAATAGGCATAATGTTTTACTCTGATATCATATTTAGGAAAAATTGATATCATTGAAAAGATAATTTGAAGAGACTTTATTTGATATATAGTAGGCCACCCAGGTCATAATATACAAGGAGTTATGGTAGATTGAATTTGACTCAAGTTTCGACGCTCACTAAAACTCGAACGATAGAAAAGCTTTCAACTTGACCTTGAGTTAGGGGATCTGTATGATCTCAATTTATGCCCAAATAGGTTACTATACTACATAACTTATTAACATACTGAATTTGCATAGGATTTATGGCTTTTGGAACATCTACACATAGAAAAGATGGTTTTCGTTCTAGCCCAAAATGAGGGGTGTTACATTATCTCCCCTTTGGGATATATTCGTCCCTGAATGTTGCTCTTTAAGTTAAGAATATAGAGAAAACTGAGGATACACTGTTGAAATAACTTATTAAACTGAATCAATATCTATCTAAACTTTGGCATACTTCGATGAATGCATATACTCATGATAAGAATAGCTATCTAACTGAAGCTTTGAGTAGAAAGGAGCTGAATGAAGGAATTTTATTACCTTCTTCTGAATCTGAGCTAACTTGCCCTTTTTACTAATTTATGAAGAGCTGACTCATGCTGAGTGTTTAGAATTTTCTTGATGTGGTCATGGTGTGATAGCACTTATAGACTATGAGGTGATAGTTTATGTAGGCACAAATCATGAGAAAACAAGGCTAAGATCACACAATGGGTATCACAGTGTCTGAGCTGGAATACATGGAAAACAAAGATTGTTCGATAAATACTTATGAACTGAGTCATGACTAGCTATTCGAATTCTAAAACTGATGCCTGATACATATTCTGAGCTAAATTCACAATTGTGAAACTATTTCTGAATGACCGTACTTATGTTACTTCAGGTAGTATAACTAGGCTAGCTCAAAAAAATTGAAATCCATAGAAATCTATGTGCCTGATTGTTAAACTGAGCTGCTTTCTATTCAAACTTAATCATACTAGATAGTCATGCTTAAGTTGAGGGTTTCTTCAACTCCCCTCTAGGGAGTTCTAATGATTTGAAGGAGCCAAGAATTTTTGTCAAGATAAGAACAACACAACTGAATAAGGAAATACAATATTGCTACAATTCCATAGCTTGGAATCATAGACCTTTGAATCGTAGACTGGGGTAGAATTTACTAGGCTTTAGGGAATGAAACACCTTTCTTAAAACATAGACACACTTCTAAAATATTTTGTCAACTAATCCTTTTCCTTAAAAACCACTCTTACTGATTCATTTTCCAATTCTAACAAGGCCATTGATATTTCCTTCTATTTATGTCTAGACTAAACTATATTCGCTCACCATCTTTAAGCCTAACCCGCAATAATAGGGTACACCACATAACACTATACTACTAGTTTGAGCTGTAATTCAACATGCCCTACACTTCATAACTTCTCTTCTCATAAAAATCTTTATTACTACTCCAACAACCATATTCAACCTCGTACTAGACATTTTACCAATGTGCAGTGCATTCATCTAAATATACAAACATAATGTTCAAGCCTCACTTATATAACTACATATGCACTTCTAAACACACTCTCCTAAAATACCTTTGTCACAATTTACAAACCTCTATCAATAACAACGTCCATGCACTACTCCCAAGAAGACATATATTAGATTTCAGCTACCCAGACATCTCATATAAAACTTCGACTAACCATGACGGGTATTAAAGACTTGGCTTCAATGTTACTTCACACTTTACTACCTTAGCTAAAATAAGCATACAACGATCTTCCAGTAACAAGAAATGTTTACTCTCTCTCCCATCCAGACAACTGATTATCATTACTATCTTGACCAAAGAAAAAGTAATAGAAGGTTAGAACATGAGGGGCCAAAATATGAGGGGATACTATGAATAACTTGACACTGAACTGAGGCTTCAGGAATAGAATATATAGCATCATGGACTTATCCAAGAAGTATGATCTAGGTACATGCAAGATACAAATCCGAATTTTATTGATCATTAAAAGTATTGCTTGAGTACTTGGACTGAACATACTGTAAAGCTTGAGTACATAATTCATGAGCTTCATGACCTGAATTTGTAGTTCATAACTTATGGAATATGATTCCAACTGCTGAAAGAACTAGAACTCCTCATTTTTGGGAACTAGGAGAGTAAATAATTCTCCATCATATGCATGAATAGGAATTAAGATCATTGAACTGAACGTAAGTAATAAGTAGGTATTGGGACAACTAAAAATACTAAAATAAGATTGGGTCAAGCATTAATCCTTCTCACAGCTATTCTACAACTTACTGGTACATCTACTAGAATCTGAAGGCTTGACTTGGTTACTTGTTCTATCATCTACCCCTTAGATGTAAGACATCACTATTAGGATGTAAACTACTATATAAACTATAGTCCAACAATAATACTTTACTATAGAGTCTGGGATATAGAAATGAATATGAACAAAAGAACTTAACCCGAATGACTACACCTGAAAGCGTAAAACCAACTTCTAACACTCACTTCTAGCTACACCCTATCTTTATATAGCCCTAATAGTCATCATATAACACTTGAAGACTTACTAACTTTGAATCTACATGAGAATCCCCATAGTTAGAGTGCACACCATCTAGTGCTTTAACACTTATTCCTATTAGCTAAATCTTTGAAATTTCAAACTTAGATTCTAACGCTAAACATGAATATCTCTAAATCTTTTATGGACCATACAACATTTTTCATAGTCTACCAATATCACGCTTGTGAACTTATGTTTGTAAACCATGTGAATCAGATTCATACTTAAAAAGGCTGAACATCGTCGATCAAATTCCTTAACTTAGCTACCAAGAACATTACTCATTATCTAACTAGTCTTTCTCTATCTAATATTTCAATAGTACTACGGACCCCACAACGTGAAATAATCCTCAAAAAAAAATAATGCAGCCCCATAGCACCTTGGGCGTACTTCTGCAGCATGCATAGTACGTCAAACTTGATTACAAATTAAGTAAATTTATGCTCTTGTATACACTGTTCAAGCCTAGTATATCACTTCTATATAACTAGTATTATTAGCCAAGAAATCATCACATACCTTTATGACCACCAATCGTTCAAACTTAATATGTAGTGATGTTCTCACTTGGAAGCTATAGAATAAAACATCAAGAATGACTAGCCCACTTGAACCTCATAATAACGATAATTAATCATTATCATATTGCCTATCTTATTTACAATCCATTACCATATCCTTCTTCTACACATCATTACTATCTACCTATCTGTACACCTAAAATTCTTTCGTAGCTCTATAAGTTTCAACCAACACAAAAATAACAAGATGCACAACAAGTTGCTAGTGAATCAAAATAGGCCTCACACAAATTCATTAGACTTTGATTTTTCAACAAAATAATGATAACAAGGTTATAAGAGATAGAAACTTGACACATAATATTCAATGATCTAAGAATACACATCTTATTCTATCGTACTTGAATGACTCATAAGAGTAAGGACATAACTCTCATCTTGAGAGACTTATAACACACTAGAATGCTACTCTCAATCTGCTCTATGTGACTTCTAAAGCTTCTTGCTAGCCAATCTGAGAGCATTATCTGGGGAGGAATTGGAACTTACTAATCATGTTATCTTAAGAATAATACATGGATAGGGAAGTATTGCTTTTCATTATATATTCTGAGGAGGAATCTGGAAGTACATCTGACTTGGACTTAGTGCACGACTTTTAAGAATCATGAATAAAACAATTCAATCATCGAAACTCAAAAGAACTGATGGGATACTTTTAAGCTCGCTTATAATCTGATAACTATCTGTGGAGATTTTCTGAGAAAGAACTATCTGTAAAGATTTAAGCTTGACAATTTTTGATACCTTGAAAATAAGAAAGAGATAGCTCGGATAGAGTAAGATGAGAATATGTTTAAGTTTCTTAAAGAACATTTCTATAGCACGATCTGAGACTTCAAAGAATGGAGACATTTCCTAAATGCCTTGTAGCCTTTCAAAGAAAACTACAGACGTCTCCGTACCATTCTGTAAGACTTTATTAGACATGGATTCACAGACACCCTAGGACTCCTGAACTCTGTACTCTGATACCAAGTTTATAATGCCCCAGAAATGGGTCGCGAGGCATCATATGGTGCTTAAGGTCATAAGTGACCCCAAGCTAACCTTTCTACTGGTAGAACTCATAAGAAACTAAATAAAAAGTTTAAATCAGTACAAAATAGCAAAAAAACAACTCTTTTCTGTATCTGATCAATACAAAAGTAAATTTATAAGATTACAACTGTACTTTACAAATCAGAACTGAAACTGAATACATCAACTTCTACTGACTGTCTATAAAGCCTCTACTAGTCCTGACTTTAGATAGCCGGGTCATGACTCCTAATTATCCCAACTCAATACGACTGAAATAGGAAAATAAAAAGCTACTCAAACTATCTATTAGGCTCAAACCCTTGAATTAAAAGGATTCATTGCCTTCTGACTGGAAGCTGTGACATCACTGAATCTAAATATACATACTAAGTCTTGTACCGATGTTATGATACAATGTAACACATAGACGTATATGTGGATCAGCACTTTGGGAATGTACTGAGTATATGGGGATGCAATGCAATAAGTAAACATTATATCAATATCACCATAGCTTATAAATTATGAATGCTTACATAAATAACTCACATAGCTTGAATAATATCTAAAATATAAATCTCATAAATAATGAATAATGAAACATTTATAAATCTCGTGAGTCATTTAACTTGCTTCTAAAATCTATATTCTTTACTTATTCTCAAAACTTGTAAGCTAAATAAAATCTAAAACTTATTCTGTATTGTAAACACTTTATCTCAATAAAACTATTTCAGGAGTGGGGACATCTTTGGGAGTTTCTTCTAACCGACATAAACCATGTGAGCTACATGGAGTACAATATCTTACCCATATTGGGGAGAGCTATTCTATCATTGCCATCGGATAGAACCTCAACTCTAATGATCACTATCTTAACCCACTTGGGGCAAATAAAAAACCTATGAGGGCATATTGTTTTGGGGCATGATACGTCGGAATCAAGCCTGAATCGGTGCTAAATACTACTCCCTTACTTACCTCGAAACTTAAGAAAATCCACCTTAAAACCATTTCAACAATATGTGATGGAAGCCAAAATGCATCCCCTTTATCTCAAAATCAAAGATGTGGATTTCTTTCTTAACTTAGGATCAAAACTCACTTCTTTCTTGAAATCTTGATAGACTTATCATGAATAAGCTTTAAAGTCTCAATAACATAGAAATATATGTACTCTTCTTGAAACACTTTAAAAAGTATTAATAAGTCATTCTCAAAGACTCACAATTTCATTATAAGACTCAATTCACGACAACAAATCTTGGAAATTCTTGAAAATATGATATCTATAAAGGAATATGCAATTCATTTCATGAACTATGAATTTATACCATAATTAAATAAGACAATCATGCAATTCAAGACTTGAATAATTCCATAATCTCATAAACTTGAAATATAGCAAAATAATATGCATTCATTCTTGAAAATATGAAATTCTTAAAAAAAACTAAAACTTTGGGGCACGAGAAGGAAATAGTGTTCTTGTTCAAAATTCACATACCTTAAACTTGGATCTTTTGGATGAAATAAAAAATTTTAGGTTATTCACGAACTATTAGGTCTCCCTCATAGCCCTCTTAAAGGGGAATTCAAATATTAAAGAATTATCGAATTTGCATGGTTGAATCTCAAAATAATAGGGTTTTAATGTTGAAATCTTAACCTTGGGGTTGAAGGTGTACAAAGAATTTTGAGATATTTAACTAAAGAGAATGGATAATAATACGCTCCTTAAGGGTTATAAGTCTGGAAAGTGAAGGGAAAAGACAAAAATACCCTTACTAAACCGCTTTCCAGTTGTTGAAAATCTTAGGCTGACGACATTTGTGATAAGCCATCATAATTATGATAAGTCATCACAAATGTCATCATGAGAGCACTGGAATTGATTGATTTCTGCCTAAGGCTGATGACATTCGTGATAAGTTGTCATACTTGTGATAACTTACCAGAAATGTCATCACTAGGGGCTGGATTCTGCCTAAAACTGACGACATTCATAATATGTCATCACACTTATCATAAGTTATCACGAATGTTATTACTCAGTTTTTCATGCTGACATGGTGGAGTAAAATAGGCATAACATTTTTCTCCGATATCGAATTTTGACAAAATTGATATCATTGGAAAGATATTTGGAAGTGATTTTATTTGATATATAGTAGGTCACCTAGTTCATAACATACAAGGAGTTATGGTATATTGAATTTGACTCAAGTTTTGATGCTCACTAAAATCAAATGATAGGAAAGCTTTCAACTTGACCTTGAGTTAGGCGATCTCTATGATCTCAATTCATGTGTAAATAGGTTACCACACTACATAATTGATTAACATACCAAATTTTTATAGGATTTATGGCTTTTGGAACATCTACACTTAAAAAGATGATTTTTGTTCTAGCCCAAAATGCGGGGTGTTACAATGTGGTTAACTCTATTGAAGCCAGATGGGTATACAAAATTACCCGATCACAGTGTGTAAGGAAGTAACCTCTGTTAATCTTATAGAGTTGCAAATAAGTAATTTTGATGTTATTCTCGACATGGATAGGCTCCACTAATTTTATGCCTCAGTTGACTATAGAAATAGAGTTGTACAGTTCATGTTTCGTAATGAACTAATTATCAAATTGTGGGGTAGTACTTCAGTGCTTAAGGGTTAGTTTATTTCCTATCTTAAGGTGAGGAAGATGATATAAAAGTGTAGTATTTAGCTTCTTATTCGAATTAAGGACTTAAATTCTTAAACCCTAAGTCTTGAGTCAGTTCCTATAGTGAATGAATTTCCAAATGTGTTTCCTAAATAACTTCCTAGAGTTTCTCATGAAAGGGAAATATATTTTGGAATAGATCTTCTTCTAGATATCCAGCCTATCTCTATTCCACCTTACAAAAAGGCTCCAACTGAGCTTAAGTAAGTGAAAGGGTAGTTGATGAATCTTTAGAGAAGGGTTTCATCAGGCCTAGTGTTTCCCCATGTGGCACTACAGTCTTTTTTGTGTGTAAGAAATATGGTTCTCTCAGAATGTGCATGACTACCAATAGTTGAGCAAAGTCACCATCAAGAATAAGTAGCATCTTCCCAAAATTGATTATGTGTTTAACCAACAACAAGGTGTAAGATCCGGCTATCATCAGCTTAGAGTGAGACAAAGTTACATTCTGAAGATAACTTTATGGACTCAGTATACTCACTTTGAATTTATAGTTAAGTCATTTGGACAAATGAATGCCCTTGCAGCATTTATGAATTTGATGAATAGGGTGTTCAGGAACTACTTAGAAATATTTTACATAGTCTTTTTGATGATATTCTTTTCAATTCCCATATAGTGAGTGATAATGCAGACCATTTGAGTGTTGTATTGCGGACCCTTAATGACCAATTATTATTTGCGAAGTTCAACAAATGGAAATTTTAGTTAAGATTATTAGCTTTACTTGGACACATTTTTTCAGGTGATGGCATTCGACTTGATTCTCAAAAGTCTAAAGTAGTGAGAAACTGGCCTAGACTTTTCTCTTCATCAGATATCAAGAGTTTCTTAGGTTTAACTGCCTACTATGGAGGGTTTGTTAAAGGGTTTTCTTCCTTTTCTTCTACCATTGCCAAACTAACCCAGAAGAAGGTCAATTTTTAGAGATTAGATTCCAGGGAGAAGACTTTTCTATAGTTGAAGAATCGACACCCTTCTGCTCCAATCTTGGCTTTTCCAGATAGCACAGATGTGTTTGTAGTGTATTGTGATACTTCTAGAGTTGGTCTTGTTTGTGTGCTAATACAGAGAGGTAAGTTTATAGCCTATGCCTCTATATAGAGTAAACCTTAATGAAATGAATTACCTAACCCATGATCTTGAGTTGGCAATATTTTTCTTTACCTTAAAGATTTTGAGGCATTACCTCTGTGGGGTTAATGTTTTTGTGTTCACATATCATAAGCGTTTATAGTATATGTTCACGTTATAATATCTGAATTTTTATCAGAGAAGATGTCTTGAGTTGTTAAAAATTATGATATGAGTGTGTTTTATTATTACGGCAAAGACAATGTAGTGGCAGATGCCCTTAGCCAATTGTCTGTGGGTAGTTTTGCTCTATCTAATGATCATACGAAGGACTTGTGTAACACCCTGATTTGTTGAACAGGAATGCTACACGGTGCTCATGACCCTGAGGGACCATAAGCTAACCCATGACTGATATCTGTACCTGTATACTACAAATCATGATATAATAGTGCCGAATACATGGACTGTAAGGCCATAAGGTTCAACTAAATACAATCATGTGGGTAAAAATACCCAAAACAACTGAATCTGAACGTAAAACTGAAAGTAAATCTAAAAGCCTCTAAACTGTCGAAATAAGGAGTTGAAGGAACATGTCTCCAACTAACTTCGTAAAACTTCCTTGAAGAATAAATAAATGAATCAAATCATATTGTCCCCTAATCAATGAGGACTCACCATGTCTCTGCGACTGGAATGCTTTCGTTACTGCTGGGATGGAGCTCTTGTCTCGGAACCTATAATGTAGCATGAAAAGAAAGCACTATAGCACAAATGTGTTAGTACAATTGGAGTACTGAGTATACGGGGAAGGTAGGCTAAACATAAAGGGTTTCATGCATGAACAACCCTGACTGACTAATATGAACGTGGGAGTGCTAATACACACATATATAGAAATTGGGACCGCGAATACGTGATAGCATGACTTGTAAGCTAATACATGGTTTACTGATAACTGTCTTGACTGATAGTGAAACTGATAACATGGATGACTGTATCTAATAGTCCTGCATATACTGAAATCTAAAGAACACCTTGAGTTCTTTCACTAAGACTGATACTGAAACTGATAACATGGATGACTGTATCTGACAGTCCTATATATACTGATATTTGAAGAACTCTCTGAGTTCTTTTATTGAGAATGTTACTGAAATTGTGGGAGGTAGTGTTTAACCGATATGCCCCGTGTATGCCGTTATGGATAAGCTGGGGTCCAATCTTTGCCCCGACTGGAGGGGTGTCAATACCGCGCCACTGGTAAGAACAGTTGTGAGTGACCCTTAGCTGGCGAATACTCAAGGAGAATGGTGGGAACCCTAAACTGATGGGTTAAGCCACCTCATCAACCCTAAGCTGACGGGTTAGGATTTCTCAACCTACGCTGGCTATACAATTCTGGAACATAAGGATTGCTGCTAAGAATCATACCCTGAACTGGCGGGTGAGTTCCCATCCGTGGGTTCACTCGGTGCTAACCTCTACTCCTATTTTAGGGACTGGACATGAATAACTGACTGTGCATGACTTGATCTTACTGAATTCTGTTGACTGGCAGAATGTTACTGATATCTGACAACTGAATGAGGGTACTGAAGTTACTAAGATTGACTGTGAATACTGAGGTTGCTGAGGTTACTAAACACTGAGATTACTGAGATTACTCGACTACTAAGATTATTGAGATTTTTTAGTTTTCCTGAGTTGCATGACTGACTGAATTCTATATATCATGGCTTGACTGAGAGTATCATGAAAACATGACATGGCTCTATGCACACAACTATATTTTTTGGGTACAAGTACCCCCAAGACTCGATGGAAGGAAACTGACGCACATAACTGACTTGATCATAAAAGTAGAGTCCATAATATATAATATCATAAGTAGGGATCTCATACTAAGAATGGTTATCAACAATGTATTGCATGGAAAGGATTTCATATCACATGGAAGTACTTGCACAATCTTAATATTATGTTCATTGCATAATCATATTGGCAACACATAATAATAGCATGAAAGTTCATGTGGATTGCATGATTATCATACATCTTGTTCATAAGTAGGATTTGCAAGTAAACATAGCATAATCTCATAAGAATAGTTCATGGGTATTCCAAAAAAATTTACAAGGCACATTAACAACATAGAAGTAATTGGAACGTAAGGGCATATCATGAATCCTTCACTTAGTCACAATTTTGCTATATTGCATGATTTCTAGTTCCTGAGCCATTTTATCAAACACCTTACATGCACATCTTAAGCATAGGTGAATTCATCAAATTATACATCATGAAAAACCAAATTTACATGTTTCCAACTCATACGATATCATGAATTCACAAAAAAACATATAAAGATTCCATCTTGGGAATTACCCAATATCAACAACTTGATCATCAACACACAATAATATAGAAAGCATACTTTATAATGAAAAAGAGGAAAAAAAACAAGCATCAACATGGGTATGATCATATCACCATAATCAACCAAGCTTTTGTATTTTAAAGATTGATTCTTGAACTCTATGAACTAATTGAATCCATAGATGAACACTACTCATACCTTAGAAGGAAGATTCTTAATGATTGACGGAAGAATTTCCTTAAAATTGGATCTTCTACCTTAATTATGCAATCCTAGTTGTTTTTATCCTTTAGTTCTCCTGGATGATGAGCTTTGAGATGAAAATAGGGTTGCAGTATGTTTAGAAGATATATATTTTGTAGGGTTAAGTTTAGGGACCTGTAAGGAGTACTTAAAGACTTAATTACCTTTAAAATAACTCAAGACAGAGTGTTTTTGACACCTAGAATTGGATTAGGTGGCGCCCAAGTGATCATCTATGCCTGGGTTGAGCGGTCCCTAACCAATGGCCTATGCTTGGGTTAAGCGGCGCTGAACCAATCTCCTTTGCTTACTGTCTCTTACAAAAATGGGCATAATTTTTGCTCGGGCATTGGATTAAGGCGAAATTTGTATCGTTGGAAAGCTAATTCGATTCTCTACAATTTGGTGGGTATAAATAAGAGAAAATACCATATTAATATCGAGTTATACTCGTTCAAAGATGACCCTTGAAAAATCAAACACTAAAACTTGATGGATTTAAAAACTCTTAGCTTGTATTACCTTAAGTGACTCATATGAACATGCTTAATGCATCATAAGATATCCTATCAATATGATATTCATTGTAAGTCATGTACTCAAGTATGAGTCTCAGGATTAGAAACATACAGGGTATTACAATATCTCCCCCTTGGGAACATTCGTCCTCGAATGGGCATTTACTGAGAAAGGATACAAGACAATAGAACCTGAACTCAACATGAAGAACTGAAACTTGATCTCATGAATGACATGCTAAACATACTGAACTCGTGCATATCTGATGCACGACCAACTGATACATGAATGCATGACTGAGTATGAAATGGTTAATAGGTACCAAGTTTATACTGGAAACATGAACATGAAACTTAATAAGATTGAGGCGAACTATTACCTTGAGCTTGATCTGAATTGGCGGGGAAGAGGTGAGGATACTTGGTACGCATATCTGCTTCTGCTTCCCAAGTAGCTCCCTAATGAGACTGATTTTGCCAAAGAACTTTGAATAAAGGGACTTCTTTGTTCCTCAATCTACAAGTCTGATAATCTAAGATTTAGACTGGAATCTCTTCATACGAGAGGCTGTTCTGAATGTCGATGCTTTGAATAGGGACAACAACTGCTGGGTCACCTATGCATTTCTTTAGCAACGAGACATGGAAGACTAGATGGACTAAGGCTAGATCTGAAGGAAACTCAAGCTCATAAGCTACCTTGCCAAATCGACAAAGAATTGTGAAGGGACCGACATACCAGGGACTGAGTTTCCCTTTCTTGCCAATCCTCTTCACTCCCTTCTTGGGAGAGATCTTAAGATAGACATAGTCATTGACCTCAAACTCAAGATCCTTTCCACGAACATCTGAGCAGCCTGGAGTCTCTCTCTGATCAACACACTTTCTCCAAGGCGTCGAATACTAAGTCAGGACCTATGACTGAGGCCTCACTAACTTTAAACTAACCAATTGGAGATCTACATCTCCTATAATAGAGAGCTTCAAATGGAGCCATCTAAATACTAGAATAATGGCTGTTGTTGTATATAAACTCAATCAAACGTAAGTGGTCGTACCAACTTCCCTTGAAGTTAATTGCACACGACCTTAGCATATCTTCAAGATTCTGAATGGTCCTTTCTGCTGGACCATCTATTTGAGGATGAAATGATGTGTTGAGATGGACTTGGGTACCGAGGCCCTTTTAGAACTCTTTCCAAAAGTGAGAAGTGAACTGGGTACCTCTATCTGAGATGATAGATAGTGGAACACCATGTAATTTGACTAACTCCTTGATATAGAGTATGGCATAATCCTCGGCAGAATAAGAGTACGAACAGGAAAAAAATGAGCTGACTTGGTCATTCTATCTATAATGACCCAGACTGAATCATGCTGATGACCAGTTCTAGGTAAACCTATCATGAAGTCCATGTTAACTTCTTCCCACTTCCAAGTAGGAATGGTTAACTCTTGCATCAAACCACTAGGTTTCTGAGGCTCTATCTTAACTTGCTGACATGTAGAGCACTTAGCCACAAACTCTGCAACAACTCTCTTCATCCCACTCTACCAATAGATCACCTGCATGTTGTGGTACATCTTATTGGCCCTTGGATGAATCGAGTATTGTGCATCATGCACTTCTGCACGAATTCACTACCTCAATTCATCTACCCCTGGAACACATTGACGACCCTGACAATAAAGAACACCATCTCCCCCTTGGGAGAAAACCTTGACTTTCTAATTCTGGACTGACTCTTTGAGCTTGACAAGGCTAGGATCCCTGTCTTGTTTCTCTTTAACCCCAGAAACTAGAGATGAATCTAAACTACTATGAACACATACACCACCCTCTGAAGAATCGACTAAGCGAACGCCTAGTCTGGCAAGATGATAGATCTCCTGAGCCATCTTTTTCTTACTATCCTCAATGTGAGAAACACTACCCATGGAGAGTCGTCTGAGAGTGTCAGCCATAACATTGGCCTTGCCTGAATGATAAAGATCACTCATGTCGTAATCCTTTAAGAGCTCTAACCACCTTCTCTGGTGAAGATTGAGATATTTCTAGGAAAAGACATACTGGAGGCTTTTATGGTCTGTGAAGACATCTACATGAACTCCATAGAGATAATGCCTCCAAATCTTCAAGACAAAAACTACCGCTGCTAACTCAAGATCATAAGTAAGATAATTCTTCTCATGTGGCTTTAACTGTCTAGAGGCGTAGGCTATGACCTTACCATGCTGCATGAGGACAAAACCTAAACCTACTCTAGATGCATCACAATAGACTACAAAACTGTCTAAACCATCTGGAATAGCTAGAAATTGACTGGAGGTGAGTCGAGTCTTCAACTCTTGAAAGCTCTTCTCGCGTGAATCTTACCACTGAAACTTAATCTTCTTCTGAGTCTATCTGGACATGGAAAATGAAATAGAAGAAAATCCCTCAACAAAACATCTGTAATAGCCAGCCAAACCCTAGAAACTTTTAATATCTGATGGAGATATGGGTCTGGGCCAGTTTCTTACTGCGTTAATTTTCTGAGGATCTACTCTAATGCCATCACCGAAAATAATATGGCCAAGGAATGCTATTAATCTTAGCCAAAATTCTCATTTACTGAACTTAGCGAATAATTGGTGATACCTGAGAGTCTAAAGAACAATCATGAGATGGTCTGCATGATCACGCTCTGTGCGAGAATAGACCAGAATATTATCTAAAAAGACTATGACAAACATGTCCAAGTACTGCTTGAACACACGGTTCATCAAATCCATAAAAGCTGCAGGGGCATTTGTAAGACCAAATGACATGACTAAAAATTCGAAGTGACCATACCGAGTACGGAAAGTTATCTTCAGAATGTCACATTCTCTAACTCTGAGCTGATGATATCTTGATCTAACGTCTATCTTGGAGAAGTAACTGACACCCTGAAGTTGGTCAAATAGATCATCAATCCTGGGAAGAGGATATCTATTCTTGACCGTGACCTTGTTGAGTTGATAATAATCAATACACATCCTGAGAGAACCCTCTTTCTTGTGCACGAATAATAGTAGCGCACCCTATGGGGAAACACTGGGTCTGATGAATCCCTTATCTAAGAGATCCTTCAATGATATTTTCATTTATTGAGTTTTGCTGGTGCCATTCTGTATGGCGGAATAGAAATAGGTTGAGTATCCAAAAGAAGGTCTATGTCGAAGTCTATTTCTCTTTTTGGAAAAATGACTGGAAGATCTTCGAGAAAGACATCTGAGTATTCATTAACAACAGGGACTGTTTTGAGGCTGGGATATTCCGAACTAGAATCTTTAACATGTACGAGATGATACACACACCCCTTAGAAATCATTTTTCTTGCCCGAAGGTAGGAAATAATTTAATCCCTGAACACTGAAATGCTACCCTTCCACTCTAGGACGGGCTCATTCAAGAACTGAAATTGAACTATCCTTTTTCTGCAGTCGACTATGGCGTAGAAGGAATGATGCCAATCCATGTAGAGAATTATATCAAAATCAGTCATTTCTAACTCCACTAAATCTGCCGACGTGAACTTTTGAGATATCATAATCGGGTAGTTCTGGTATACCCGTCGAGTTATGATGGTTTTACCCACTGGGTAGAGACTGAGAAAGGCTCTACTAAGACTTCGGGACTGATTCTGAAATTGCTTGCTATGTATGGAGTAACAAAATACAAAGACGCACCTAGGTCTAGCAAAGCATAAACATGAAAATGGAAAATCTTTAATGTACTAGTAATGACATCAGGAGAATTTTCCTGATCCTATCGGGACTGAAGAGCATAGAGTCTGTTTGGGCATTGCCCACTGGTAGCACTGGAAATAACACCTTGTTAGTTCGGGCGACTGGACTAAGCTGTAGAATGATTTTGCTGACCCTGAAGACTTGACTGCAGACACTCCCTAATCTGTGGCCTGGCTTCCCACAACCAAAATAGAAATCACTACCGGCTCTGTAAATGCCTTTGTGGTTCTTACCACAAGTCTGACAAAGGGGATTCATTTGGGTACCGCTAACACTGCCCTGAGATTTAGAGCCTAGCATTTTGTCTCTATTGCCTTCTCTGAACTTTGGCATTGGAGCACGGGTAGAGGAAGGAGCTGGAAAGGATGACTTAGAGCAAAACTGTGAACGGTTTCCTCCATCTGACTTGGGGTGAGCAAAGTTGAAATTACCTGACCTTGCTCTCTTGTTCTGCCTTTCCCTAGTCTTAAACTTCTGCTCTTCTACTTGCTGAGCATGGGTCATGAGTCTTTCTAAGGTCATATCACCGATTAGCAACACAAACCTACACTCATTTACCACGCTATCGTTGACCCCTGACACGAACTTGCTCATCTTAGCTCTATTATCTGCAACCACATGAGGAGCATACCTGGCTAGCTGAGTAAATCTGAGAGAATACTCCCTAACCATCATATTACCCTGCCTGAGGTTGATGAACTCAAGAATTGTGGCTTCCCTCAGCTCTTGTGGAAAGAATCTATTTAAGAAGGCTGTGACAAATTCCTCCCACTTGATTGGGCCTTTATCATCTAACATCTAACCTCTCAGACTTCCACTATTTGTACCAATTATGAGCAATACCCTGTAACTGGTAGGCTGCTAACTCAACACTCATAATAGAAGTAGCACCCATGATGTCAATGATCTTCTGGACTTGGTGAATGAACTTCTGAGGGTCCTCATTAGACTTAGACCCATGGAAAGATGGAGGGTTTATTTGGGTGAAGTCCCGAACCCTAGATGCTTTGGGAGTGGACACTAGATTGGCTGGAATGACTGGTGACTGTTCATTCTCTGCAGCCATGGACAGAGCAAGTGTGGTAAATGCGGCTCTAAACTCTGCATGGGACTTCGGGCTGAGGAGCGGGCTGGTTTCTTCTCTTTGGGGCCATGGTCTGGAATAAGAGAATAGTGGATTAGACTGAGAGTTTAACTTGTGATTATGCTCACTAGCATGACATAAATAATGAAGAGAGAGGACTATTCCTAAAACATCTTATAGCCTCCCACACATAAATGTGGTGTGCAATATACCCATGTACAAGACTCTACTAGATGCGACTTTTAGACTTCCTAGGACTCTATTGGACCTTAGGCTCTGATACCATGTTTAAACAGCCCGATTTGCTGAATTGGAATGCTACACGGTGCTCATAACCCCAAGGGACCACAAGCTAACCCATGACTGATATCTGTACCAATATACTGCAAATCATGAAATAATAGTACGGAATATATGGAACTGTAAGGCCATAAGGTTCAACTAAATAAAATCATATCGGCAAAAATACCTAATAAAACTGAATCTGAATGTAAAATTGAAAGTAAATCCGAAAACCTCTAAACTGTCTGAATAAGAAGTTGAAGGAACATATCTCCAACTAACTCTGTAAAAATGAACTGAAGAATAAATAAATGAATCAAATCATATTATCCTCGAATAAATGAGGACTCACTGTGTCTCTGCAACTGGAACGCTACCACTACTGTTGGGTTGGAGCTCGTTTCTCAGAACCTAAGGTGTAACATGAAAAGAAAGCACCATAGTGCAAATGCGTTGGTACAACTGGAGTACTGGGCATACGAGAAAGGTAGGCTGAACATAAAAGGTTTTATGTATGAACAACCCTGACTGACTAATACGAACATAGGAGTGCAAACATACATATATATAGAAACTGGGACAGCGAATACGTGATAGCATGACTTGGAAGCTAATACATGGTTTACTAATAACTTTCATGACTGATACTGAAATTGATAACATGGATGACTGTATCTGACAGTCCTATATATACTGAAATCTGAAGAATGCCCTCAGTTCTTTAATTGAGACTAATACTGAAACTGATAACATGGATGACTATAGCTGACAGTCCTGTATATACTGAAATCTGAAGAACGCTCTGAGTTCTTTTACTGAGACTATTACAGAAACAGTGGGAGGTAGTGTTTAACGACATGCCCCGTGTATGCCGTTATGGCTAAGCTGGGGTCCAATCTTTGCCTCGACTGGAGGGGTGTCAATACCGCGCCACTGGTAAGGACATCTGTGAGTGACCCTTATCTGGCAGGTACTCAAGGAGAATGATGGGAACCCTAAACTGACAGGTTAAGCCACCTCATCAACCCTAAACTGATGGGTTAAGATGTCTCAACCTACAATGGCTACGCAGTTCTGGAACACAAGGATTACAACTAAGAATCACACCCTGAACTGGCGGGTGAGTTCTCATCGATGGGTTGACTCGGTGGTAACCTCGACTCCCATCCGAAGGGACTGGACATGAATAACTAATTGTGCATGAGTTGATCTTACTGAATTCCATTGACTGGTAGAATGTTATTGATATCTGACAACTAATTGAAAGTACTGAAGTTACTAAGATTGACTGCGAATACTGAGGTTGCTGAGGTTACTGAACACTGAGATTACTGAGATTACTGGACCACTGAGATTACTAAGATTTCTGAGTTTTCCTGAGTCACATGACTGACTGAATTCTATAGATCATGGCATGACTGTGAGTATCGTGAAAACATGACATGACTCTAGCACACAACTATATTTTTTGGGTACAAGTACCCCCAGGACTCAATCAAAGGAAACTCACGCATATGACTGACTTGATCATAAGAGTAGAGTCCAAAATATATAATATTATAAGTAGGGATATCATACTAAGAATGGTTATCGACAATGAATTGCATCGAAAGGATTTCATATCACATGGTAGTACTTGCACAATCTTCATATCATGTTCATTGCATAATGATATTGGCAACACATACTAATAGCATGGAAGTTCATGTAGATTGCATTAATATCATACATCTTGTTCATAAGTAGAATTTGCAAGTAAACATAGCATAATCTTATAAGAATAGTTCATGGGTATTCCATCAACATTTACATGGCATATTAACAACATAGAAGTCATTAGAACGTAAGGGCATATCATGAATACTTCACTTAGTCACAATATAGCTATATTGCATAATTTCTAGTTCCTCAGGCATTTTATCAAACACCTTACATGCACATCTTAAGCATAGGTAAATTCATCAAATTATACATCATGAACAACCAAATTTACATGTTTCCAACACATATGATATCATGAATTCACATAAAAACATATAAAGATTCCATCTTGGGAATCACCCAATATCATCAACACCCAACAATATAGAAATCATACTTTATAATGAAAAAGAGGAAAACAAACAAGCATCAATATGGGTATGATCACATCACCATAATCAACCAAGCTTTTGTATTTTAATGATTGATTCTTGAACTCTATGAATGAATTGAATCCATAGATGAACACTATGCATACCTTAGAAGGAAGATTCTTGATGATTAATGGAGGAATTTCCTAAAAATCAGATCTTCAAGCCTAATTATGCAACCCTAGTTGTTTTTTTCCTTTAGTGCTCTTGGATGACAAGCTTTGAGATGAAAATAGGGTTCCAGTATGTTTAGAATATATATATATTTCGTAGGGTTAAGTTTAGGGACGTGTAAGGAGTATTTAAAGACTTAATTACCTTTAAAATAACTCAAGACGGAGTGTTTTTAACACCAGGAATTGGCTTAGATGGCTCCCAAGTGATCGCCTAATCCTGGGTTGGGTGGCCCCTAACCAATCGCCTATGCTTGGGTTAGGCACCGTCTAACCAATCGCCTATGCTTACTGTCTCTCACGAAAATGGGCATAACTTTTTGCTCGGGCATTGGATTAAGGCAAAATTGGTATTTTTGGAAAGCTAATTCGATTATTTACAATTTGGTGGGTCTAAATCAGCCAAAATACCATATAAACATCGAGTTATAGTCGTTCAAAGATGACCCTTGCAAAATCGAACACTAAAACTTGATGGATTGAAAAAGTCTTAGCTTGCATTACCTTACGTGACTCATATGAACATGCTTAATGCATCATAAGCTATCCTATCACTAGGATATTTATTTTAAGTCATATACTCAAGTATGAATCACAAGATTAGAAACATGGGGGGTATTACAATATCTCCCACTTGGGAACATTCGTCCTCGAATGAGAATATACTGAGAAGGGATATAAGATAATAGAACCTGAACTCAACATGAAGAACTGAAACTTGATCTCATGACTAACATGATAAACATACTGAACTCGTGCATATCTGATGCATGGACAACTAACACATGAATGCATGACTGAGTATGAAACGGTTAATAGGTACCAAGTTTATACTAGAAACATGAACATGAAACTTAATAAGCTTAAGGGGAATTGTTACCTTGAACTTGATCTGAATTGGCGGGGAAGAGGTGAGGATACTTAGTATGCATATCTGCTTCTGCTTCTAAATTAGCTCCCTCATAAGACTAATTTCGCCAAAGAACCTTGACTAGAGGGGTTCCTTAATCTACAAGTCAGATAATCTAAGATTTCGACTGGAATCTATTCATAAGAGAGGCTGTTCTAAATGTCGATGATTTGAATAGGGACAAAAACCCTTGGGTCACCTATGAACTTCTTTAGCAATGAGACATGGAAGACTGGATGGACCGAGGCTAGGCCTGAAGGCAACTGAAGCTCATAAGCTACCTTGCCAAAAAGACAAAGAATTCTGAAGGGACTGACATACCGGGGACTGAGTTTCCTTTTCTTTCCAAACCTCTTCACTCTCTTCATGGGAAAGATATTAAGATAGACATAGTCATTGACCTTGAACTCGAGATCCTTTCTACGAATATCTGTATAGGACTTCTGTTGGCTCTGATCAGCCCGAAGTCTCTCTCTAATCAACTGAACTTTCTCTAACGTGTCGAATACTAAGTCAGGAACTATGACTGAGGCCTCACTAACTTCAAACCAACCAATTAGAGATCTAAATCTCCTACCATAGAGAGCTACAAATAGAGCCATCTGAAACCTAGAATATAGCTATTATTGTATACAAACTCAATCAAAGGCAAGTGGTCGTCCCAACTTCCCTTGAAGTCAATTGCACACACCCTTAGCATCATCAAGAGTCTGAATGGTCTTTTCTGCTTGACCATCTATTCGAGGATGAAATTCTGTACTGAGATGGACTTGGGTACCGAGACCCTTTTGGAACGCTTTCCAAAAGTGAGAAGTGAACTAGGTACCTTTATCTGAGATGATAGATAGTGGAACACCATGTAATCTAACTAACTCCCTGATATAGAGTTTGGCATAATCCTCGGTGGAATAAGAAGTACGAATAGAAAGGAAATAAGCTGACTTACTCATTCTATCTATATTGACCCAGACTGAATCATGCTGATGACGAGTTCTAGGCAAACCCATCACGAAGTCCATGTTAACTTCTTCCCACTTCTAAGTAGGAATGGTTAACTCTTGTATGGAACCACTAGGTTTTTGATGCTCTATCTTAACCTGCTGACATGTAGAGCACTTAGCCATAAACTCTGCAACATCTCACTTCATCCCACTCCACCAATAGATCTCCCATATATCATGGTACATCTTAGTGGCCCCTGGATGAATAGAGTATCACGCACCATGCGCTTATACAAGAATTCTCTGCCTCAATTCATCTATACTTGAAACATATAGACGACCCTGACAACTAAGAACACCATCTCCCCCTTGGGAGAAAACCTTGACTTTCTGATTCTGAACTGACTCTTTGATATTGACAAGGCTAGGATCCCTATCTTGTTTCTCTTTCACCTTGGAAACTAGAGATGACTCTGAACTACTATGAACACATACACCACCCTCTGAAGAATCGACTAAGCGAACGCCTATTTTGGCAAGCTGATGGATCTCCTGAGCCATCTTTTTCTTACTATCCTCAACGTGAGAAACACTATCCATGGAGATTTGACTGAGAGAGTCATCCACAACATTGGCCTTTCCTAAATTATAAAGAACACTCATATCGTAATCCTTCAAGAGCTCTAACTACCTTCTCTGTCGAAGATTGAGATCTTTCTGGGAAAAGACATACTGGAGGCTTTTATGGTATGTGAAGACATCTATATGAACTCCATAGAGATAATGCCTCCAAATCTGTAAGGCAAACACTACCACTGCTAACTCAAGATCATGAGTAGGATAATTCTTCTTCTGTGGCTTTAACTGTCTGGAGGCGTAGGCTATGACCTTACCATGTTGCATGAGGACACAACCTAAACCCACTCTGGATGCATCACAATATACTAAAAAACCATCTGAACCATCTGGAATAGATAGAACTGGAGCGGAGGTGAGTCGAGTTTTTAACTTTTGAAAGCTCTTCTCACATGAATCTGACGACTAAAACTTAATCTTCTTCTGAGACAATCTGGACATGGGAGATGCAATAGAATAAAATACTTCAACAAACCGTCTGTAATAGCCAACGAAACCGAAGAATCTCCTAATATCTAATGGAAATACGGGTCTCAGCCAGTTTCTTACTACGTTAGTTTTCTGAGGATCTACTCTAATGCCATCACCGGAAATAATATGGCCAAGGAATACTACTAATCTTAGCCAAAATTTGCTCTTACTGAAGTTAGTGAATAATTGGTGATCCCTTAGAGTCTGAAGAACAATCCTTAGATGGTCTGCATGATCACGCTCTGTGCGAAAATAGACCAAAATATCATCTATAAAGACTATGACAAACATGTCCAAGTACTACTTGAACAGACGATTCATCAAATCCATAAAAGCTGCAGGGGCATTGGTAAAACCAAATGACATGACTAAAAATTCAAAGTGACCATATCGAGTACGAAAAGCTATCTTCGGAATGTCACATTCTCTAACTCTGAGCTAATGATAGCCTGATCTGAGGTCTATCTTAGAGAAGTAGCTGGCACCCTAAAGTTGGTCGAATAGATCATCAATCTTAGGAAGAGAATATCTGTTCTTGACTGTGACCTTGTTGAGTTAACGATAATCAATACACATCCTGAGAGAACTATCTTTCTTGCACACGAATAATAGTGGCGCACCCCATGGGAAAATGCTGGGTCTGATGAATCCCTTATCTAAGAGATCCTTCAACTGATCTTTCAGTTCCTTGAGTTATGTTGGTACCATTCTATATGGCGGAATAGAAATATGTTGAGTATCCAGATGAAGGTCTATGTCGAAGTCTATTTCCCTTTCAGAAGGAATGCCTGGAAGATCTTTGGGAAAGACATCTTTGTATTCAATAACAACAAGGACTTTTTTGAGGCTGGGATATTCAGAACTAGAATCTTTAACATGCACGAGATGATACACACACTCCTTAGAAATAATTTTCCTTACCCAAAGGTAGGAAATAAGTTGACCCTTGAATGCTGAAATGCTTCCCTTTCACTCTAGGACGGGCTTATTTGGGAACTAAAATTGAACTATCCTATTTCTACTGTTGACTGTGGCATAGCAGGAATAAATCCAATCTATACCAAGAATGACATCAAAATCAGTCATTTCTAACTCCACTAAATCTGTTGACATGGATTTCTGAGATATCACAATCAGACAGTTCCTGTATGCCCGCCGGGCTATGATGGTTTTACCCACTGGGGTAGAGACTGAGAAGGGCTCTACTAGGACTTCAGGACTGATTCCAAAATTGGTTTCTATGTATGGAGTAACAAAAGACAAAGATGCACCTGCGTCTAGTAAAGCATAAACATGAACATTAAAAATCTATAATGTACCAGTAACGACATTAGGAAAATTTTCCTAATCCTGTCAGGACTGAAGAGCATAGATTCTGTTAGGGCATTGCCCACTGGTAGCACTAGAAATGGCACCCTGCTAGTTCGGGCGACTGGAATGAGTTGTAGAATGATTTTACTGACCCTGATGACTTGACTGCAAACACTCCCTTATCCTGTGGCCTGGCTTACTATAATCAAAGCAGATATCACTACCGCCTCTGCAAATGCCCTTGTTGTTCTTACCATAAGTCTGACAAAGGGTATTCATTCGGGCACTGCTTACACTTCCTTGAGATTTAGAGCCTGGCATTTTGTCTCTGTTGCCTTCTCTGAACTTCAGCACTGGAGCACTGGCAAAGGAAGGAGCTGGATGGCTAACTTAGAGTGAACTATGAACGGTTTTCTCCATCTAACTTGGGGTGAGCAAAGTTCAAATTACCTGACCTTGCTCTCTTGTTATGCCTCTCCCTAGTCTTAAACTTCTACTCTTCTACTTGTTGAGCATGGGTCATGAGTCTTGCTATGGTCATATCACCGATCAACATCATAAACCTACACTCATTTACCATGCTATCGTTGACCCCTGACACGAACTTGCTCATCTTAGCTCTATTATCTACAACCACATGAGGAGCATATCTGGCTAGCTGAGTAAATCAGAGAGAATACTCCCTAACCGTCATATTCCCCTGCCTGAGGTTGATGAACTCAAGAACTTTTACTTCCCTCAGCTCTTGGGGAAAGAATCTGTTTAAGAAGGCTATGACAAATTCCTCCCACTTGATAGGGCCTGTACCATATAACCTCTCAAACTTTCACTATTTGTACCAATCATGCGCAAAACCCTATAACTGGTAGGCGGCTAACTCAAAACTCTCGATAAAAGTAGCACCCATGATGTCAATGAACATCTGGACTTGGTCAATGAAATCTTGAGGGTCCTCATCAGACTTAGACCCATGGAAAGATGGAGGGTTCATCCAGGTGAAGTCCCGAACTCTAGCTGCTTTGGGAGTGGCCACTGGATTGGCCATAATGAATGGCAGTTGTTCATTATATGCATCCATGGACAGAGCAAGTGTGGTAAATGTGGCTCTAAACTCCGTATGGGAAACATGTTTGCCCAAAGGATCTTCGGGCGGAGGAGCTAGATGGTTTCTTCTGCTTAGGGCCATGCTCTGGAATATGAGAAAAATGGATTAGACTGAGATTTTAACTTATGATTATGCTCACTAGAATGACATGAATAATGAAGAAAGGGGACTATTCTTAAAACATCTTATAGCCTCCCGCACATGAATGTGGCGCGTAACACACCCTCGTACAAGACTCTACTAGATGCGGGTTTCAAAGTTCATAAGACTCTATTGAACCTTAGGCTCTGATACTACATTTGAAATACCCCGATTTGCTGAACTGGAATGCTATACGATGCTCATGACCCTGAGAAACCACAAGCTAACCCATGACTGATATCTGTACCTATATACTGCAAATCATAATATAATAGTGCAGAATACATGGAACTGTAAGGCCATAAGGTTCAACTGAATACAATTATGTGGGGGAAAATACCCACAACAACTGAATCTGAAAGCAAATCCGAAAGCCTCTAAACTGTCTGAATAAGGAGTTGAAACAACATGTCTCTAACTAACTCCATAAAACTGAACTAAATAATAAATAAATGAATCAAATCATATTGTCCTCAAATCAATGAGGACTCACTGTGTCTCTGCGAGTGGAACGCTACCGCTACTGCTGGGCTGGAGCTCGTGTCTTGGAACCTATGGTATAACATGAAAAAAAGCACCATAGCGCAAATGCGTCAGTACAACTGGAGTATTGAGTATACGAGGAAGGTAGGCTGAACATAAAGGGTTTCATCCATGAATAACCCTGACTGACTAATATGAACCTGGGAGTGCAAATACACATATATATAGAAACTTGGACCACGAATACGTGATAGCTTGATTTGTAAGCTAATACATGGTTTAATAATAACTGTCATGACTGATACTGAAAGTAATAACATGGATTACTGTATCTGATAGTCATGTATATATAGAAATTTAAAGAACGCCTTGAGTTCTTTCACTGAGACTGATACTAAAACTAATAACATAGATGACTGTATCTGACAGTCCTATATATATTGAAATATGAAGAACACTCTAAGTTAATTTAGTGAGATTGTTACTGAAACTATGGGAGGTAGTGTTTAGTTGACATACCCCGTGTATGCCGTTATGGCTAAGCTGGGGTCCAATATCTACCCCAACTAGTAAGGTATCAATACCGCGCTACTAGTAAGGACATCTGTGAGTGCACCTTATCTGGTGGGTACTCAAGGAGAATGGTGGGAACCCTAAACTAATGGGTTAATCCATCTCCTCAACCCTAAGCTGATGGGTTATGATGTCTCAACCTACGCTGGCTACGCAGTTCTGGAACACAAGGATTGCTACTAAGAATCACACCCTAAACTGGCGGGTGAGTTCCCATCCTTGGGTTCACTCAGTGCTAACCTCTACTCCCATCTGAAGGGACTAGACATGAATAACTGATTGTGCATGACTTGATCTTATTGAATTTCGTTGACTGGTGGAATTTTACTGATATCTGACAAATGATTGAGAGTACTGAAGTTACTAAGATTGACTGCGAATACTGAGGTTGCTGAGGTTACTGAAAACTAAGATTACTGAGATTACTGGACTACTGAGATTTCTATGTTTTCCTGAGTTACATGACTGACTGAATTCTATAGATCATGGCTTGACTGTGAGTATCATGAAAACATGACATGGCTCTAAGCACACAACTATAATGTCATAAGTAGGGATCTTATACTAATCATGGTTATCGACAATGTATTGTATGGAAAGGATTTCATATCACATGGAAGTACTTGCACAATCTTAATATCATGTTCATTGAATAATCATATTGGTAACACATACTAATAGCATGAAAGTTCATGTGGATTGCATGGTTATCATACATCTTGTTCATAAGTAGAATTTGTATGTAAACATAGCATAATATCATAAGAATAGTTCATGGGTATTCCAACAACATTTACAAGGCACATTAACAACATAGAAGCCATTGGAATGTAAGGGCATATCATGAATCCTTCACTTAGTCACAATTTAGCTATATTTCATGATTTCTAGTTCCTTAGGAATTTTATCAAACATCTTACATGTACATCTTAAGAATAGGTGAATTCATCAAATTATACATCATGAAAAACCAAATTTACATGTTTCCAACTCATATGATATCATGAATTCACAAAAAAATATATAAAGATTCCATCTGGGGAATCACCCAATATCAACAACATGACATCAACACCCAACAATATAGAAATCATAATTTATAATTAAAAAGAGGAAAACAAACAAGCATCAACATGGGTATGATCATATGACCATAATCAATCAAGATTTTGTATTTTAATGATTGATTCTTGAACTCTATGAACGAATTGAATCTATAGATGAACACTACACATACCTTAGAAGAAAGATTCTTGATGATTGACAGAAGAATTTTCTTGAAATCGGATCTTCAAGCTTAATTATGCAACCCTAGTTGTTTTTCTCCTTTAGTGCTCTTGGATGATGAGCTTTGAGATGAAAATAGGGTTCAGTATGTTTAAAAGATATATATGTCATAGGGTTAAGTTTAGGGACGTGTAAGGAGTATTTAAAGACTTAATTACCTTTAAAATAACTCAAGACGGAGTGTTTTTGACACCTGGAATTGGGTTAGGCAGCGTCCAAGTGATCGCCTATGCCTGGGTTGGGCGGCGCCTAACGAATTGCCTATGCTTGGCTTAGGTGGCACCTAACCAATCGCCTATGCTTACTATCTCTTACAAAAATGGGCATAACTTTTTACTCGAGTATTGGATTAAGGTAAAATTGGTATCGTTGGAAAGATAATTCAATAGTATACAATTTGGTGGGTCTAAATCATCCAAAATACCACATTAAAATTGAGTTATACTCATTCAAAGATGACCCTTGCAAAATCAAACACTAAAACTTGATAGATTGAAAAACTCTTAGCTTGCATTACCTTAAGTGACTCATATGAACATGATTAATGCATAATAAGCTGTCTTATCACTAGGATATTTATTGTAAGTCATGTACTCAAGTATGAATCATAGGATAAGAAACATCTGGGGTATTGCAAGTTGGTTCAAGAAATTCAGCATCTTGTAAGGTTTGGAGTTCTGTTGGTTGATTCAGTATAAGGTAGTATATTGGTAGAATTGTTTGAAAACTTCTTTGGTTGCTGAAGTAAAGGAAAAATAGGATAGGGATCCTAGTTTAGTTAGGTTGAAGGGGGTTATTAAAGATTAGAAGGTTGAGGTTTTCTCCCAAGGGGAAGATGGTGTGCTTCATTGTCAAAAAAGACTATGTATTCTGTGTATTGATGGTTTTGAGGAAGCAAATACTAGTTAAAGCGCATAGGGTATGATATTTTATTCACCCAGTAGCCACTAAGATGTACTGTGATTTGTAGGAAATCTATTAGCCAAGTGGTATGAAGAAAGATACTGTAGAGTTTATAGCTAAGTGTTTGAATTGTCAGCAAGTTAATATTGAGCACCAAAGGACTAGTGGTACCCTTATGGAGTTTAGCATTTCCACATGGAAGTGGGAGGTAGTGAACATATATTTTGTGATAGGGTTTCCTCGTATATGTATTTAACATGACACAATATGTGTTATTGTACATAGAATGACCAGCATAACCCATTTCTTTCTAGTTCATACTTCTTATTTAGCTGAGGACTATGCTAGGCTCTCTCTTAGAGAGCTCGTAAAGTTACATGGAGTTTCTTTGACTATTATTTTGGATAGAGGTATTTAGTTTACCTCTTACTTTAGGAAGGCTTTTTAGAAGGGTTTTGCTACCCAAGTATATCTTAGTAGAGGCTTTTATCCTCAGATAGATGGTTAGGTAGAGAGGACCTTTCAGACCTTGGAGTTCATGATGGGGTCTTTTGTTATTGACTTTAAATGTATTAGGTATTACTACTTACCTGTGATGAAGTTTAACTATTACAACAACTATCAATCCAGTATTCAGATGGCTCCAATTGAGGCTATCTATGAGAGGAGAAATAGATCCCATATTGGATGGTTTGAAGTGGGTGATTCTAATTTAATAGAGACAGACCCAGTATTTAAGCAATTAAGAAATTTAAGATGATTTACAAGAGGATGAAGACAACCCAAAGTCGCTAGAAATCTTATGTTATTGTAAAGAGAAGGGATCTTGAGTTGAATTTTTGCCACTTGGTTTATTTGAAAATTTCACCCATGAAAGAGGTGAAGATATTTGGCATGAATGGAAAGCTTATTCCCCATTTTATTAGCTGCTATAGAGTTTTGATCTGTTATGGGAAGGTAGCATATAAATTAGAGTTTCCTATAGATTTTACATTTGTGCACTGGTGTTCTATGTCTCATTACTAAGGAAATACATTAATTATTTAGTTTATATTGTTCCTTTATAGAGAGTTATTATGATAGACAATATCTCATTAAAATAAGTTCTAGTTCAAACTCTTGATCATCTGATTTGTGGGTTTAGGAATAAGGATGTTCCCTTGGTTAGAGTGTTATGGAGAAATCAGTCTGTTGAGAGATCTACTTGGAAAGAAAATGCAGATATGCAAGCTAAGTATCCCAATCTTTCCCTACAAACTCAGACTTAGGTTAAGGTAATGGTTCTCTTTAATGGACTTGCTTGTTCTCTATTTAAGCAGCATAACTATCCTCATGTCATGACGTTTCTTTCATTCATTACTTCTGTTTAGTCCATGTATCATGATTCAGACACAGTTAATCTAATCTTGCCTCAGCTTCTAAGTAATTAGTGTACGATCTTAATTTTCCATTGTATTCTTAGCTTAACTGGTTTCATTGTAGGATGAATGATCCCAAGAGGGAGATATTTCCATACCCCATAGGATTTTAGGTTTGCTTCATCTCTTAGTTTTAGGTAAAAGGGGTACAATGCATGAAATTTTCACTAAGTGTAGGGGACTAAGTAACTTTCAAGACCCCAAAACTTCAAGGAAATTTTTTGGACTTTCCAAATCTGAAACATCATGTTTTAAGTTGAAACATGTTTAGGGATGTTACAGCGGTATGACAAAAGAGTGTCATACTTTTTGGGAGGGGTTTAGGACGTGTTTTGACAATAAAGGTAGTAAACCTTCGCGATAAGGCCACATCACGGAGGTGATTCTCTGCGATAAGGTCTACATTACTAAGGCTATGTACAAGATGACCTCTGTGATGCAGAGGTAGTGTAAATTTTTACCTCTTCAAAAATTAAAGGACCAAGGGGTATTTCGGTCCTATTCTCTCAACCTGAATTGTCCAAAATGTGACTTTTAACACTCTAAAGGGAATTATTTGCCCATTATCAGAAGAATTACTCAGGGCAGAAACCCTTTTCCTTTCCAAAGATTCAAGAATTCAAGCCTTTTTTCCCAAGAAATCAAAGATTTAAGCTTTAAGATCAAACTTATCTCTAAGAATTTGACCATTGAGGTATGAATGGTTTCTTTCCACCCATTGAGCCCAAAACCTCTTTTGATATAAAAGTATGAATTTGATTTTATTTTATGATATTCTTAGTTCAACTTATGAATTTAATCTGTGTATTTCTTTGTAGTTTAATTCAAGCTATGTCAACAAGTGTTTCCCACGTGATTTAAGCTATTTCATGATTTAAATTTAAAATTCCATGTCATATCCAATTTATTTCATGTAAAATTATCAAGTTATGAAAAAAACATGTTAAATAGTTATCCTCCTAAATTTTATGCATTCCTATGTTCAAATTTATGTATCTCTTTCATTCATTAAAATGTTTTATGTTTTGGGTGTTTGAATAAAACTTTATGTCACCTTTTTAAGTGTTATTATCGAATTTTTTAATCATTCAGTGATGGAAGGTTATGAATACCCGATACCTATTTGTTTCTACATGCCTTTATCTTTAAGTAACAAGTCAGTTATACCGTGATTTTAATACTATATTTAGAATTTCATGTTCATGCTGAGCACTTACATATACAGTACCATTTCATATTAAGCTAATAATAATACCAGTGTCAGTTTAGTTGGTAGTAGGGTTTAGAACTGAGTGAATGCAGGGATGGCGGCTTCCCTATCAGTTTAGGCAGAGTCGCTAGTAGAAGTCCCTAAGATCCGGAACTACGTAGCCAACATAGGTTTGAGGGGTCAACACCTATCTAGGTGGTGTTAATGACCACCTATTTGTTCTGCACGTGTCTCTGTGTATCTTTTCATCATTATCAAGAACATGTGACTTTTGATGATTTTGAGAAGATTTTGGCATTTTCTTCCTTGAAGATTTGTGTCATTTGTCTTCTAGTCTTTATTTTTTTATTGGGTCCACAAATTAATTTAGTAGATTTTCAAATTTGGAAGGAATGTTGGCACCTTTCTCTTAATTGAGTGTGTATGCATGTGTTATCCCTTAAGGATCTATCATCTCACCATAGTTGGGTTCACTTGCATGTAAAGATATAGTATCTAAAAACTCTATTATCTTCTTTGAATCGTTCGCATTCTGTAGACTTGATAAGGCTTATTTGAGTATTCTTTATAATTCCTCTTTGGAAATATGTGATTTCTTCTGTGCGGATGCACTCGATGTTTGTTTTTCTGTTGGACTCCATCCTTTAATCTTGATAGTATGTATTTGATCCTTTCAATTTCATGAATATCAAGGGACTAATGAGAAATAAATGAAATATTTTTGTAATAAAAAATTTACACCATTTCACATTCTCTGGTAGTGTAGAGATATATTTCTCTATATGAAATTTTTCAAACTGCTTTTGAAATTATTTTGACAATACCTATTTATTTTCTCCAAATGGGCTCCACCAATTGAATATCCATCCGGAAATTATGAAAATTTTCATCTACTTAGAATATTTAACAAACAAAGAGTGCATGAAAGGTCTAACATAAATAAAATTATACTAGGCCTCCTCATAATCATACCAGATATATGTCTGAGGTTAGTGAGGTCTTGACAGATAAATGGATGTATGTAGATGATCTACATACCATTCAAACGGGATTAATTTTCTTTTAATAATGAATATTGTTGGGATCATTTATATCTGCTAATTTACAGTTAATATGTAATGAATCAGTATCTATTAGAATAAACTCATAATACCTTCGAGTTTTGAGGAAATTATCCATCTTCACACAATCTCAATTTGTATAACAAGGTTTTAATAATTTGGGTAATCTAAAATATTCATATTTTTTATCAAGTGTAATTATTAGTAGTACCTACAAAAATGTTATCTCAAATTGCTTTTAATCACGAATAACCTGTTCCTCCTTATTTTGCTAAGTGGCTGGGGAGACTGTCGATGAGAATGTCTCCTATGGTTTCATCTTGGAACTATATTTGATTTGGATAGAAATATTCTTATTAATTGATAGTGAGAATTCTTCTTTAAATATTTGTTTAAGTTATTGCATTTTGGGACTGGTAATGGATTCTTTTAATGGTTGGGGAATGGTAGGTTTTGGCAGAGATGGAAATTCTGTCAGGACTGAATATCTATTTTCTGACTTCTTAATTTCTTTGTTGCAGGCATTTTCATTTTCTCTACCAGTAGAAAGAGTTGAAATGGAGGCCTCAGGCTTATTCCTAGAATTTTGAGTCTCGTTATTTCCCTAAAGAAAATTTTTGTTAATATTTTGGGGAATGAATTCAACAAACCCCTACTGAATAAACGTGTTATCCCTTGAGGATCCATCATCTCACCATCGTTAGGACTAGAGACCACCTCTGATCACCAATCCAATAAACCAACATATACCTTGAGTCGAATGAATTCCAAATATATACAAGATAGAAAATTAGAAGATATAATGACTTTGGAAAAGGTCTAATTACTAGACAAACCTAACTAAGTCAATCCATCCAATAACCAACCAACCAAACCAAAAAAGATAATCAAATGTAGATATATATATAAATCATGAACATTCCATGCCCAAGTCCATAGTTTTCCATACAAAACCTCTTAACCAAACCAAAGAGTATCTACTCAAGACATGCCCCCGACCATAGTAAAAAACCAAAGTCTATGAACTGACAAAATATGTAAAGTAATCCAAGACGTGAAATGGATGCCTTCCAAATTATAGATGCTCACCACTTCAATACAACATCAACTGTCCCCAAATCCGATCAATCAGCTGGAGGAGTAGTATGGTTGATTCCTACATCACATACGAATGCAAAGCCAAAAGACGGGTTAGCGGGTGAATGCTAGAATGCACTCATGATAAAGATAAAATAATGCAAACCTTTAAAACAAGTAAACCAACCATATGCATTTACAACCATACGTATATATACATATATATATTACACTATATCGGGAAAGGGACTCGGGGTTAGCATGCCTTTGGACCATTAACCTGGGTATGTGTAGCTTAACCATTCTAGAACCACCCATAGGATATATGGGTCCAGTGTAACCCTATGAATAAACACCTATGCATATAGCCACAGGAACAAGAGATACCACAGGAGCAGGGGATTCTCGTGTACCCTTCGGACTCCATTCTACATATATACAAGTATACTTAGGGGATTCCCTTATTCCCCTTAAGTATATTATGATGTTACCATGACCTATCCTTGTGTCGGAAAAAATGAGTTTCTAGTATCCGTTCTTTGGACTCACACCTTCACGGTTAGCTATAACACCCCACTATTATTCCCCAATTAAAACCGTTAACTTAGAACCAAACCACAAATTCTATTTATTATTAACCAAGGTCATCATTAATGATATTGTTGTACCAACTATAGCTTGCATGAAATATCCATAGCCAACCTTTTTTAATTAGGGATACCCATGTACCCATAGATTCCCTTATCATTAAGATATCTTGGGGGATTTCCATGAACCCTGCAAGGCTTTCAATTGGCCATAACCATGAACACAAAGACCATGCCATATAACCATTAAAACCATCCAAAAAAATTTAGGGTTCCATTACCACTTTATACCATGCAAAGTTTTCAATAAAAGTTCAACAATGTAACAAGACCATTCTCTTAGGCATTTTATCAAGCATGTTGAGGGAATATAGTTTCCAAAACCAATACCAAGTACCAATTAAGCATTCCCATACACCCACGCATTGAATCCACAATTAAAATATAAAATCCCTAATAAGACATGGAAAAACAATAACCAACCATTTATAACCAAAATGCCCAACATTATTATAATTCAAAACCCAAAACCGTAGCATATTTATGCCATGAAAACCATATATTAAATCATTTCTTTTGTTGAAATAACAATGAAGGAGGAGTAACTTGCCTTATTCACGAAGATCCACGGAAGAAATTTGTCCCCTTTAGCTTCTTGATGAGCACCATGATAAAAAACCTAGGAAACCTTATTGAGAGAGTTTAGAGCAGATTTGAGTGTTTCTATCTTTCCAAATATGTTATGAGAGGCCACCAAGGGTTATATAACATGGGGACTTAAGGGTTTGGGGTAGGAAATGTTTGAACTACCCTTAGTTTAAAAGCTGAAAACTTAACCCATAGGAAGGTATGACCCATCCCCATAGCATATACAATAGAGTATGAGTAGTACCCTTGTCTCATACCCTAGCATACCTTGGACCTCTATACTGCCCAGCATATGACCACACATGCCCAACTCGTACCCAAGCATACGAGATTACTCTTGGAACTATACCTTGGTCAGAATCCATTAGACTAGACAATAGGCATCATATGGTTTGGTAAGATAGCTCGTTTTCCCTATCTTATGACAAGTAATATTCTTACTCATACCTTGGAAAAAATGTAACCTAAGCTCATTCACTATCATATGTGAGGGGGGACCCAAACCCATATCTTAGTATACTACTAGTACCCATGAATCGTATATTGTTCAACATTTTTAGAACTCAAGAAATTTTTCAAGTGATAAAGTTTATGCTATTTCATTCTCCCCCACTTAGTATCATTTATCCTCGAGTAACGAGTAAACACCAGAACAAGCACGAGTTAGCCATTAATACACATCAAACTTCCCTTCAACAAAATTAGAAGAGAAAGACATAGCACCAGATGAGAAGATCATCATATACCCCGAGTATGATTTATACCCCAACACCACTATCCCGACCTTTAACTAAGTTAGAAAACAAAGATGTGATGAATAACACATATTGTAACATTCCATATTTTTCTAGCATAATCTATGTCCAAGTGCATGAGTATTAATATATAAAATTTTTGAAACACTCATTATTTTTCAGTGTAGAGCCTGGCATTGCGTAGGAAATTCAATTATCTTTCCAACGATATAAAATTTTCCTAAATTCGATAACCGAGTGAGAAGTTATGAAAGTTTTTAGTTTCAATCGTTAAACACCATCATTCAGGATAGTAGCGCATCGCGGAGCATGTCAAAATGTCAATTATTACATTCCAATGAGGTACCGTGATACCGGCGCATCATCCCACAACTTATTTTTACATTTGTCAGTTTCCAATAAATAAACGCAATCCCACTGCGTCGCAGTGATCTTCCAGGTCACATCGAAGGGGTAACGTGATTCCACCATATCGTATTGATGGTCTAATTCCTAGTTGTCTACTTTCCAGTAACATGGCTCGATAGCGCTGCATTGCGTCAAGAGCTCAGATCGGAATTTTTTAGTTTTAAATTTTGAGTTTTAAAATCATTCCAGGGGTATTTGAGTCTTTTTTCATGGCCCTAGTTAGCCTTTAACATGAAATTTAACCCTAATAACCTAGTTACACCATTATTCATTCAGTTTTCCCCCAAAGTAAATCATTCTCTCTCAAGAAGTAAAAATACTAGTTTAAGAATCAAGGTCAATCATCAAGAATCTCTCTAACAACCTTCAAGAGCTTTTCTTCTCAGGTATGCTAGGTATTCATCTATGGGTCCCTTTCACCCATAGAGTCTAAGAATCCCCTTTTAAATATACAAGATCTCAAGTTTATGATTTCTATGTTTGAATTAGATTGAATTCATGTTTATGATATTATTTGGGTTTCAATACATGATTTAAGTGTAAGTTTCATAAAATTAAATAGCATTTGTGATGAATATGTGATTATCTTGATAAACCATTGAATTTACAAAGTGATTAATGTGTCTATGATGTTAATAGGGTTTTAATCCATGATTATTACATGATTTATGAAATTAGATTAGTATTTTATGGGGAATTATATGAATCGCACGCTAAACCCATGGAATTGTAAGTTGGTCATTGTAGTTGCCATGATTATTTGTTATCCATGATTATATGCCCCCCAACTGTTTGATAGAATGTCCATTTGAATAATGTGATGAAGTCATAACATGTTAGTATATAAACAAGCTTATGCCCTACAAGTGTTTGATAAAATATCTATCTAAATGATATATGAATATCTATACATTGTTATCCTTTACAAGATCATGTGATGCTTTACTTTTCATGCTATCACGTCATGGTGGTATTTAATCCCTGATAATTATGTTATTTATTTAGAGCCACTGTTAGTTACAGAATAGTGTCAATCTTGTCTTGATCAAAGTACTCTCAGTTAGATACAAAAATCAATAGAACTCATTCTGTTATAGCACTCAAGAAACTCAGTGAATTCATTCCAGTTCAATCATGTATAGCAATTCAGTGTCTATTCAATTTGGAGTAAGATTTAGCACCAAGTGAGTGTAGGGATAATGGCTTCCCCATCAAATAGGCAGATTCATAACAAGTAGTCTCTGTACTATAGAACTGCATAACTAGCACAAGATGAGGATTCACCGTCAGAGTAGGCTTAACTACCTCCTAGGGGTCACCCATCAGATTAGGCTTGGCTCCGCTCAGGTGTCACCCGTCAGTATGGGTTGGCATCTTAGTTTTCTAGTGTCAGTACCCGTGGCACGATATTAGAATCCTTCCAGCTTAGGTTACAGGTTGGACCCCAATCAGTTTAGAGAGGGGCATGTCGATTAGATGATTACCTCCCATAGTTTTATTTTTAGTCTTTAGTTTAGAACTCAGTTCAGTTTTATAGAATCAAGACTGTCAGAAATAGTCAGTCAATATCAGTGACTATATGGAATATCTATATATAAATCTAGTCCTATGACATTTATAAAACCTATAATATTGCTAGAATTGAACTGACTATAAGGAATTTTTTCTTTAAATCTATCCTTTAATTTTGTTCTAATTTTTTATGCAAATAATCTTGTTAAACCAATTATAAATTTTTTCGTCCAATAATAATGATTATAATCTTCACTAACCATGACGGTAGAGACAAACAACTTTAGACCATCTAAAATCATCTTACTTTGGACATGTTAAATTTTATAATATTTTAAAACATTTATCTTAAAAAGTTAAGGTTTTTTTATAAATATTTTGCTATACAATAAATTAATCTGGCGGTGGCATCTTCTATGACTTGATTTTCAATAGTTTGTCCTATAAACTCAGTCTTAATAGTTTGAGTAATAGTTGTAGAATTTAATATGCTTAGCCTATTATTATTTCTAAGATAATTATCCCACCATTATTTATGGTACCTATAAATCCTAATGTAATCATCGTAGCCGCTTCTTTATCTGTCATTTTATTAGTTTTATATGTCATAATGGCTATTCGCATTAATGTAGCTTATTAAATATTTGGTGTTCAGCTAATATGGTTATATTCCATACGGTGATATGTCTTTCAGATTGTGAAGTATGAGATACAAAATTCATTTTCTACATACTGCATATTCAAAAATGTGGGCTTTTTAATATTATTCATATTTACTAAATATTTAGAGCTTAATTTTTTAATTTCATTATCATTTTCCTCAGATAAAGTTCTTCTAACATTATCATTTGTGAATTTTAATTTAGATTTTAACCTTTCATTAATTTTTCCTAAAATATTATCTGCGACTTCAAAGATTTCTTCAAATTTAGGAAATTTATCATTTAAAAATTCAGGTAATTTAAATATTTGATGAGTTTCCAACTTTTTATTATGGTGAGTAGAACTTGGTTTATCTTTAAAAGTTGATTTATTTTTCACTTCGAGAATCTGTTTAGAAACTACATGTAGAAATTGATTTGTATAATTATTTTGTTGAAGAATTATATTGATATCCTTATTATTAGGATCACCTTTAGTATCTAATATATCTAACTTAAAAGGTGACACTGTGACAACTCTACCATCAACTGGTAGACTAATTTCTTCTAATGGAGGTATTATAGTTCTACAACTTTTTCACTAGTATGTCATTGATTAGCAATCATATTTATTGATTCTTTTGGATCATCTAATTTTTCTATAATTTAAAACCATTGAAAAAGTTCAATATTAAATCATAATATTTTCATATCTTTGCACCAATTTTCTCTAAAAGATTATCTTTCTTTTAATAAATATCTTTGCTTATACCATTTCCTTTTAATTGAATTTTCTGGACTAGTCCATAATTTATTGTAATGACCCATTTTGTTATTACTAAATTATTCCTAATAAATTCATGAAAATACTTAATTTTCATTCCTCAATTTTAACTTTTGTCTAAAATAGCCAATATTTTATTTATTACGTCACCTCAAACTTTTCGGCGAAGATTTTATCTTTCGGATCTGTCTAGATAGACTCAAGCTTGATGAATTTTAACTATTCATGAGTAATAATATCAATACTTTAGTTCTAAAAGTTCATTAGGTATGAATTAATGTCGTACGATATCTCTAACACAAAGTTAAGCATAAAACTTCCTTTTCGATATAGTTTCTATGTGAGTTTCTATTAGGGACAACTTCAAATGATCATATCTCATAGAACATAAGGAGTTTGGGGTACCATTACAAATCAAATCAAAGATCTCTGAGTCTTCTTTCCAATGCAATAAACCGTTCCTCAATTTGAATTCAAAGTAAGAAAATATGATTGTTTTACTGAGCACTGTTTGGGCTGAAATGGGGTTTCGCTGTAGCGAGAATTCTCATTGTATTTAAATCATTTTCAACTATTTTTCGGTCAAAAAATTTCAAATTTCATTCCTCAACCCTAGAGAGATGATTTCCCAAAGCTTAAGGTGAAATTTCTTTGTGGAGGTTAGTTTTTTCATTCATTTAATCTGTTAATATCTTAGAATCCTTAGAAAGATCTTAATGGTGGAATTCTTTTGGTAAATACTCATGAGTGTTTTTAATATGACCTAGATCTTATTTTAAACTATAAACTAAAGATTCGTAACATGGATTTCATAAATGAGATTATGAATTTTTATCGTTAGGAACATTGAATTCCGTAAAGATGAGACTTTTAGTATAAAAACTCTATTAATGGAGATGAGTTAAACTTGAAATAGCTAATTAATGATTAATTGAATTTGGGGGGTGATATAGACCTTGAAATAAGGATAGAACTAGTGATTTTGAATCCACAAGATATTTGTTTGAAAGTAGTTGTTTAATTACTCTTATTATTGTTTGATTTTTAGATGGTTGATTATTTCAAGGCATGAAGGAAAATAAATAACATTCTTATTGTGGCTTGCTTCATTCAAAATCTTGGTGTCCAGGTAGGCTAGGTTTAATGAGTAGAAGATTGTGTTATTTTATATTTTCATAATTTAGATAAAGACACCAGGACTTAACTTTAATCCCAAAACTATATTATTGATTGATTGTGTAATATTTTTTATATTTTGTGTTATGCGCCCAAAAGGAGATTATTTTAAACATAGTATATGAACATGATATATTTGTAGTCATTCTAGTGATGAACCTAGTTGAGTTGTAATGGTATTAGGTTGTATGTATTGTGCAATAATATGATAAGGACAATTATGCTAAGATCGAATATTGATGAGCATATAATATATAGGGGATAGGTGACTTGAATTATAGTGATGATTGTATTATGTGGAAAGAGGTAGAGGATAATGATACGCATGTATGTGTTAGTTATAGATGGTGATGTTAGAACTCAAATTGCAGTATTTAAGAAGATAATGATATTTATAATAATTAATAAGTAATTAAGGCTCCAATAGAGACTTGTATGCGTAAGAATTAAATTGTGATTTATTTTATGATATTTTTGTTTTGATATTGATAAAAATACTATATCTATTGGATGTCCATAAGAGGATAAATTGGTGATAATGGTGTTTTATTAATTTTTCCTATGAGAGGCTTATTTGATAATGATAACTCCTTAAAGTAATGATATGAAAACTTCTTGATTGGTATTCGGACATTCTTAAAATTATTGATGTTTGGATATTTGATGTGTATATAAATGATTATTGAAAATTTACTTGATGGAATTGTCTTATGACTTTAAGTGTACTTGTAAACTTTGTACATTATGTTGTCTACTGTGAGGTTGTGTAACTTTGATATTGATAATAATTATTTATGTTAGATCGAGTACAATGTCGGTATAGATATGTGTATTTTAATTGGGTACATCGTCGGCACAGATATGTATATATTAGATCAGGTACCACTCTGGTACAAATATATATATGTTGGATTAGGTGCCACACCGGTACAGATATGTATATGTTGGATCGGGTACCATGTTGGTACGGATATTTATATTTTGGATCGGTTACCACATCGGTATAGATTTATATATTTTAGATCGGGTACCATGTAGGTACAAATATGTATATGTTATATCGGGTACCACGCCGGTATGAATAAGTATATATTGGATCGGGTACCTCGCCGGTACCGATATGTATATGTTGGATCGGGTACTATGCTGGTACGAATATGTATATATTAGATCGGGTACCATGCCGGTACAGTATATAAACATAGATTGTTCCTTGCAGGTCATGAATATTTGGCCAAAAATAAGTCCCATAGCATGTGTGTACATATTTGTGTTGAATCTATGGATGTTTATTGTATCATTGAAACTCTTGATGGTTATATGGCTTTTTTTTTAGCACTGTTTGATTTGTTATTATTGTATTGTTAATTCATTAGGTATTTGATTGTGTGATATGCATTTGAAAAACAGAAACTTTGTTCTTACTTATATGTTGGTTGACTTGCTTCATTTATACATGTTTTAGTCTTAGCTTACCAAAATGGCTAGTTATCATTCTTTAATATTATAACAAAGTATTTGGTTGTTAGCCCAAGAGTTTAGTGTAGGTTGTCTATGATTATGTGTTTGTTCCTGTGAATATGAGTAACGAAAAAATAAGGTGAATAAAGAGGAATAGTAATGTATGATAAGGTGAATAAAGAGGAATATTGATGCATTAACGGTTGATTGTGGTTGATAATGTGAACTAATGTGGCTAAAATATGTTAGTAACAAATGTAATTTTGATTGAGATGGAAGATTATTTGGATGTTTTAACTTATATAGGTAAAAAAAAATAATATTATCACAACCTTAGTTGAATTATATTCCATTAAAGATGTCATGATTACTTTTCCTTATTTGTATTTTATGATTAGATGAACTAACACGGTCGGCCGATGATGTTTACAAGTATATGTGGTTGTACTAACCCTACTCTTCTACATTCCTTCTTGGAGTGTAGACTAGATGTAGGTTAGTTGCAGCTACTAGATGGATGACGATATTCAGAACTAACATCTGCACTTTCTTCCTGGCAGATGTTAGAATCTTTGTATTATTTATTTTATTGTTAGGCTATGTTTTGGTAGATAGCTCTTGTACATGTATGACCAAGTCTTGGGATAGTAAAGAACACTTGAAAGAAGTTTTTTAAAAATTTTATTTTTTAATATTTTATTTACCTTATTATATTTAATCCAGTATTCCCTTAAATTAGATGTCTTCCGCATATTTTAAGCTAGGTAATAAGGGTTTTCCTAGCTACCTAGAATAGCGTAGGTGCCCACATGATCCATTAGCCTGGGTCATGACAGTTGGTATCGGAGCATAAGGTTCACCAGTCCTCCAAGTACAAGAGCAATGTCAAGTAGAGTTTCGTAGATTGGTGTGTAGGGCCCCACGCCCAATCTTTGAAACGCTATGAGGCATGTAGAAGTCATTTTTTTTCTTTCTCTCCATCCGACCTTCTAATCTTTTACTATTGGATTGAATCCAATTGGCATCTTAACAATGCTCAATTAGAATGTAGTTGATTCCCATTGGTATCTTAGAAATTTTAAATAGAAATCTAGGAGATTTCAATTGGTATCTATTAATAAGGTCTAAAAGTTATTGTTAATAGGTAAAGACTTGTGAAAGTTGTGAACTTATTGGTTTCATGTGTTTGATATTTGGCTAAACCTATGTTGCTAGATTTTTTTCATTGTTGTGAATTCTTTTTTTTTGTATTTAAGTGATGAAAATTGACTAAGTTGTTTTTGTTGAAAATGGTGATGGGATTATTTGTTTTTTTGTTATTATGAAACTAGTAATTCTATGGTGCTTACTTATTTTTGGTACTATTATACAGATGAAATTGATGGTATGAGAATTGAGAGGATGATATGAGAACATGATGTCAAGAAAAGATGGTGAGAAAGTGACATGAATAAAAGACTGAGGTGATATATGTTTTCAGTAATGAGAGGTTCTTGTTCATGATATTGTGGATGGATCCTTGTGTGGTTCGATTATTTGATATTATTTAGGGATCCTTGTGTGGTTCGTTCATTGAGGCTGTATTAAAATTTTTGTGCAGTTCTATTATTGAAATTATAATGAATTATTTGTGACGACTAGCTAAGTGATATTATTTTTCAGGTCCTTATGTGAACAAATTTTTAATGCTTGGCAAAATAATGTGTTTTAAATAAAAGTGATAAAAATTAGTAGAGGTTATTGATACCTACGAAATTTGATTGATGACTTGTCTGGAATGTGATATTGATGATGAGACTATTAATGACCTATAATATATTTATTTTATTTGGCCTTGCTTATGTGCTAGTGGTGTGGGGACCACTCTTGAGGTGATTAAGAGTTAGGCTTAGCCCGTCATAAAAATATTGTTAGGCAAAAATAAGAATGACTCTATATATCTTAAATTGGTGTTATAATATAAGAGTGATTTGGCTTGACCATGAAGTGTTGGTCGTTGAAAAATATTGAGTTAGTCATTCTCTGGACATAAGTTATAGTTGTGGATTTATGCAATAGGAAAATGTTGAGAAAATAAATTATTATTGACTTGATCTTGTGGCTGAATTATACATTTACATGTTCCACAGAGTTGGATGATATATGATACCTTTAGAAGATAGTAATTTCCATTATAGTAGCAATGCCAAATCAAATGGCTTAGTTACATTCATAAAATAGTTAAGAATGATCCTGAATGGGAGAATAAATAAATTATTAACTGGCATGATTGATCTTTCCTTGGGTGATACTTGATGGATATTTCTTTTTGAGTGATTAAGGTATGATGATTAGATGGATGTAAACAATGTTGTGAAGGAGAATATGTTGTAGGCTAAAATTCTATGGTATCTTTATAGCTAATAGTGTAAGTTTGTGTAATGAGTGAGAGGTTATGTTTCCATCTATGTATTGTAGTAAATACTAAGCTAGAATCCTGGTTAGTCTTGAGGTAAAAATAATAGTTTTTATGATTTGTTAAAGCTAGCTTTATAGAATTAATTTAATAGTCTTGATCGAGTTCCTGCAGCAACCTAAGTTATGTGACTTGTAAGTGGTGTGGTAGCTTAAATATGATCAAATGTAGATTCTCCATGGGGTAGTCTTGACTAGAAACCAAGTTAGATATGTCAGGGAGAGTTTGTGTGTAGGATAGATTAGATGTGACTTATCTAGTGTTGAAAATTTTAGTAGATTCATGTAGCTTCCCTAGCACTTTTTAGAATTGAATTCAGGACTCTAGAGCTTCGGTAGTGAAAAAGAGCTGCTTTAGAATATTTGTCTTCTTCAAGGTGAATCTTTTAACCATCTCTATCTTGATTTCATAAAACTCAAGTTTCAAACTTAGGCCGTTGAAAGGAGCATAAATGATTCATGTGTAAATATTTTGCTCGGTATCTTCGTATTTTGATACGCTTATTTGTATGATTAAGTATAGAATATGGGTTGATCGATAAGGATATCAAGCAAGTGAACGGGGTGTAGTATAAAAAACTCTATTAGTAATGTCTCTATAATTTCAACCTCATGCTTTTCTCCACTAAATACCCGTTCGGGGATGAACGGATGGTAAATTGGTATCTGATTGTAACGGCCCATTTCGTCATTACTAAATTATTCATAATTAATCCATGAAAATTCTTAATTTTCATTCCTTAATATTAACTTGTGTGCAAAATAGCAAATATTTTATTTATTACGTAACGTCAAACTTTTTGACTAGGATTTTAGCCTTCGGATGTGTATAGATAGACTCAAGCTTGATGAGTTTTAATTATTCCTGAGTGGTAATATCAATACTTCACCTTTTAAAGTTCATTAGATATGAATTAAGGTCGTACAATGTCCCTAACACAATGTTAAGTATAAAGCTTCCTTTTTGATACAGTTTCGATATAGATTTCTATTAGAGCCAATTTCAAATGATCATACCTCATAGAATATAACTAGTTAGGGGTCCCAATAACTATCAAATAAAAGATCTCTAAGTCCTCTCTCCAATGCAACAAATAATTTCTCATTTTGAATTTGAAGTAAAAAGTTATGAATGTTTTACTATGCACTGTAAGGGCTGAAATGGGATTTCACTGTAGCGAGAATTCTTGTTGTATTTAAATCAGCTTCAGCCATATTTTAAGTCTTAAAATCTCAAATTTCATTGCCCAACCCTAGAGAGATGATATTCCAAATCTGAAGGTGAAATTTCTTTCGGGAGATAAGTTTTTACATTACTTTCTTCGTCATTTAATCTGTTAATATCTTAGAATCCTTACAAAAAATCTTAATGGTGGAATTCTTTGGGGAATACTCATGGGTGCTTTTAATATTATTTATAGCTGATTTTAAACTATAAATTAATGATTCCTAACATGAATTTCATAAACTAGATTATGAATTTTGATCGTTAGGAACATTGAATTCTATAAAGATGAGACTTTTAGGATAAAAACCCCATTAATGGAGATGGGTTAATTTTGAAAGAGCTAATAATGCTTGATTAAATTTGGGAGGTGATATAGACATTGAATTAAGGATAGAACTAGTGATTTTGAAACCCCAAGATATTTGTTTGAAGAGTAATTATTTAATTACTTTTATTATTGCTTGATTTTTAGATGGTTGATTATTCCAAGGCATAAGGGAGGATAAATAACATTCTTATTGCGACATGCTTCATTCAAAAGCTTGGCGTCCAGGTTGGCTAGGTTTAATGAGTAGAAAATTGTGTTATTTTATATTTTCATAATTTAGAATTGACGGAAGAAAGCATTTTTAGGCCTGCACATATGGAGTTGAGGTGGATAAAGACACAGGTACTTAACTCTAATCCCAAAAACTATATTATTGATTGATTATGCAATATTTATGATATTTTGTGTTAGGTGACCGAAAATAATTATTATAAACGTAGTATATGAACATGATTTTTTTTAGTTGTTCTAGTGATGAACTTAGTTCAGTTGTAATGGCATTAGGTTGTATGTATTGTGCAATAATATGATGAGAAGAATTATGGTAAGATCGAATATTGATGAGCATAGTAATATCTAAGGGATAGATGACTTGAATAAGTGTGATGATTGTATTATATGGAAAGAGGTAGAGGATAATGATACGCATGAATGTGTTAGTTTTAGGTGGTGATGTTAGAACTTAAATTGTAGTATTTAAGAAGATAATGATATTTTTAATAATTAATGAATAATTAAGGCTCCAATAGTGACTTGTATGCGTAAGAATTAAATTGTGATTTATTTTATGATATTCTTATTTTGATTTGATAAAAATACTATATTTATTGGTTGCCCATGAGAGGCTAAATTGGTGATAATGGTGATTTATTAATTGTGCCTATCAGAGGCTTGTATGATAATGATAACTCCTGAAAGTAATGCTATGAATACTTGTTGATTGGTATTCATACATGTTTTATTATTGATGTTTGGATTGTTAATGCATTTATAAATGATTATTGAAAGTTTACTTGATGGAATTGTCTTTTGACTTTAAGTGTACTTATAAACTTAGTACATTGTGTTGTATGCTGTAAGGTTGTATAAATTTGATATTGATAATACTTATTTTTGTTTGATCAGGTACCACGCTGGTATGGACATATATATGTTGGATTGGGTACCATGCGTATACGTATATGTGTATTTTGGATTAGGTACCACATCAGTACCGATATGTATATATTGGATCGGGTACCACACCAGTACGAATAGGTATATGTTGGATCATGTACCATATCAGCATGTATATCTTTATGTTGAATCGGGTACCACATCGGTATGAATATGTATATTTTGGATCGAGTACCACACCAGTACGGATGGGTATATTTTAGATTGGGTACCATTCTGGTACAGATATGAATATGTTGGATTGGGCACTACTCCAGTACAGATATATATATATTAGATTGGGTTCCATACCGGTATGGATATATATATTGGATCAGGTACCATGTCGGTACCAATATGTACATGTCATATCGAGTACCACACTGGTACGGTACATGAACATAGATTGTTCCCTACAGGTCAAAAATATTTTGGAAAAAATAAGTCCCATAGCTTGTGTGTACATATTTGTGTTGAGTCTGTGGATGTTTATAGTATGGTTGACACTCTTAATGGTTATGTGGCTTGTTTGTGAGCACTGTTTGATTTGTCATTGTTGTATTGTTGATTCATTAGGTATTTGATTGTGTTATATGTCTTTGAAAAAGTGAAACTTTGTTCTTACTTATAAGTTGGTTGACTTGCTTCATTTATACGTGTTTTAATCGTAGCTTACAAGAATGGCTTGTTATAATTCTTTAATATTATAATAGAACATTTGGTTGTTAGCCCGAGAGTTTAGTATGAGTTGTCTATGATTTCGGGTTTGTTCCTGTGAATATGAGTTATGAAAAAGACAAGGTGAATAACGAGGAATAGTAATGTAAGATAAGGTAAATAAAAAGGAATAGTGATGTATTAGTGTTGGATTGTGGTTGATAGAGTGAACTAATGAGGCTAGAGTATGTTAGTAGTGAATCTAATATTGATGGAGTTGGAAGAGTAGTTGGATGTTGTGACTTATATAGGTAAAGTAATAATATTATTACAACCTTAGTTGAATTATATTCCATTAAAGATGTCATGATTTATTTTGCTTAATTCTATTTTATGATTATATGAACTAAAACGGTTGTCCGATGATGCCTACCAGTATGTGTAGTTGTACAGACCGTACTCCTCTACATTCCTTCTTGGAGTGTAGAATGGATGTAGGTTAGTTGAATTTACTAGATGGATGACGATATTCAGCACTAACTTTTGCAGTTTTTTCCTGGCAGATGTTAGAGTCTTTATATTATTTATTTTATTGTCAGGCTATGTTGTGGTAGATAGTTCTTGTACACGTCTGACCAAGTCATGGGATAGTGAAGGACACTTGTATGATATTTTTGGAAATGTTTATTTATTAATATTTTATTTACCTTATTATATTTAATCCTGTATTCCCTTAAAAAAGATGTCTTCCACATATTTTTAGCTGGGTAATAAGGGTTCTCCTAGATACTTAGAATAACGTAGGTGCCCACACGGTCTGTTAGTATTGGTCATGACATTTATATAAATATTCAAAGTCAGGTTCAAATATTTCATCTGACCTAATCATGCATAGAGAATCTTTTACCCCTAGCATTTCACTAGCAGCGGGACATATAGATTTTTTAGTTTTTAAATTTCTAAATTCATATTCAACTTTAGGGATTGTATCTAAGAATTTTACTCCTTCTAACTTTCTTTTTATATCTTCTGATGTTTCTACCCTTTCTTCAAAAGACTTTGAGACTGATAGTAATGAAAAGTAAATTCGTCTACATGAAGAGGCTTGATTCAAAGATTGGGATCTTAGAAATTTAAATATATAGATCCATCTGGATGTGGTATTTACCTATTCAATGTTAGAATTTTCTTCTTCAATTTCTGCCTCTGTTATAGACTCGAAATACCAATTATTCTTTATTAATACATCATCCTATTTTATCATTTTTGGGACAAATGTATTATTATGATTATGATTAGTTTCAATAAGAATAGTAGCTCATTTGATACTTACTATTTTAGCCTTAGGACTAAGGTAGTTTTCAATAATCTACCATTTCTGTAGTATTTATCATTCTATTCATGTTTTTTGTTTTAACATTTAATGTTAATGTTTTCATAAAATTTTGATCATTAATATCTATAGAAAAGTTAGGATAACATCTAATGTACACACAACTACAAGAGAGGTTACTTTGTAATACTGTTAATAACGGATCATCAAATTTTAATAGCCTATTATCTCTTTAGAAGACAAATAGGAACATCTAAACCCAATCTATTTAATATTTTAACTCTTACATGAACAAGATCTATGTGAAGAAAGTTATAATATTTTCTATATCTATTAATATCTTCAGCTGCTAATAATTTATTAGTCTAAATATTCATATTAATTGCAATAGTAGATTCAGAAGGTTTAATATTATAATTTTTATAAAAATCAGTGTCTAGTTTTATATACCCTATTTAAACATTCTTTTGGAATATTACAATTTTGTAAATCATTTTCTATTTTAGCTATTTTATTACAGGTACCAGAAATATTAGCTCTATTTATTACATTTTGGTTGGTTGGAGTATTAATTAGGATTTTTCAGATTAGAGATAAAATACAATCCTACAACCAATATATACTTTAGATGTTACTCTTTAATAATTATTTCTTGGTGCAATAATTATTGATTTTCTTCTCTTATCATTCCTTCATTTTATTGCTATAAGCTTGGCCACTGGAACACCCTCCAGGTCAGGCTCTATATTTCAACACATACTCAGAGCCAATCCAACCAAAATATCTAGGTTTTCCAACATCTAAACACTATTAAATGGATACCCAACTTAATGAATAAAACTAACATGAAGGAAGGACAACAATAACTACTAACCAAAGAAATGATTATTGCAGGAGTAACACTACTTTCGACCAACTCTAGAATAGCATAACTCTCTAGCCGCTCCTACTCTAATACCACTTGGGGGACGGATTAGGAATATGGGATCAAGATATCAAATTAAAGTAACTTAATTTACAAAGTACTTTAAACTTTGAAACTAAACTTTAAAATAACAAAGTAAGAATAAAATAAAAGCAAGGAAAATGTAAGACCCCTTAAAATTTCTATCATTTTGTGTTTGAAACTCCTGCATGCGTAATGTCGATTTTCAACATGAATATCTTTAGGGATTTTAAAAGGGTATTTTGGGAAAGTCTTGTATTTTTCGAAAGGGGTTCGGAATTATTTTGGGACACCGAGGAAATAAGCCTCTACGATAACGCCATGTCACAGAGGTTAAATTCCACGGTATTAGTGTGGTGCAGAGGCTAACCTCTAATATATTGGTGTTCCATGCCACTATTTTAAATTCATCTAGTTTTGGTTTTTTTAATTGGGGTGAGGGGATTTTGGACATTTTTCCGCTTGTACGACATTTAAACATAAACTACACCCTTTTCCCATAAGTCTTAAGGATAAAAGACAATCCTCTTTATCTTTAAAACTTAAGCCAAGAAACTCCAAGGGTTTCACAAGGGATTTATCATTCAAGCTCTGAAATCCGAATTATTTTAAATTCCTTTTGTATTTTAGGCATGTTTCTCTTTCTCTAACTTTAATCTTACATTATGGCATTAACTGAATAGATTTTTATGTAATTTAATTATGAGTTTTAGAATTGGCTTATGTTTTTTTGTTGTTACTGATTGAACTCCTTATCCCATATTGTAAATTGATTATTCTCTATAACGACCCAAGACTACCCCCTAGTCATCACTGGTGCTTGCGACCCCGAAGGACCACAAGGTAACCCATGAATGATATCTGCTCTGAGCACTAAGCAATAATACTGAAATAATTGTGAAATAATAGGATAAAATGCCTTAAGGTTTTGAATTTCTACAATACTAATAATGAATAATAACATTTGAATCTGAAATACTATCTGAAAATCTAGTTTGAAAACACTCTAACTGAATTTGTCTAAAAGTAGAGTTGATGGGACAATCCCTTAACTAACTCCATCTACTACAATATTGCTAAACTGAAGTACTGAAATAAAAACATATCCTCGATAGATGAGGACTTACTGTTAAATTTACTATAACTGGCTGTATTTGGATAAGCTCGGTCAAGAACCTGAGCGTCTGAACCTATGATATGAAACATCATAGCATAGGAAAGTATGCATCAGTATGTGATAATGTACTAGTATTCAAGATGAGGTAAGGCTAAATGCAAGGGTTTATATGCCTGAACAATAACTGACTAAATGATATTGAGTAACTGGACATAATAGTACGTGTATACTATAACTGAGCTTTTCTGAAGGTAAGTACTAAGTTCTGCTTACTGTATAACTGATATTTGAAATTACTGATAATGATTGACTGCGTTTGATAGTCGTGATTCAGTAAAACTGAGCTAAATTCAAAACTGAAGACTGAAATTAAAATTGTGGAAGGTAATTATCTAACCTACATTCTTCAAATAAGAGAAGATAACTGAGCTGGGGTTCAATCTATAACCCCAATTGGAAGGGTATCAGTACCATTCCACTGGTAAAGACAACGTTTTGGAGTCAGTCCTAACTAATGGGTGACCCCTGAGATGAATCCTAATCTAGCGGGTGATCACTGAATATGTCAGTCATATCTAATGGGTGACATCTCATAACCTACGCTGGCTTTGTATTTCTGGAGCTTACATATAGCTTCTAGGGACCCATTCCTAACTAATGGGTGTGCCCCCATCCCTAGGCTCGCTCGATGCTAAATCTTACTCCCAACTGAAAAACATTGAACTATGTATACTAAACTGGACTAAACGGATACTGAGATTATTAAGTTTTTCAAAGTTCTATAACTGACTGAATTCTACTAAGTTTTGTAATATACTGAGAGTACTACTGATCGTGACATAACTGATACTATTCTGTAACTAACACTGGCTCTAAGTAACAGCTAGATTATCAGGTATTAAATACCCCCAGGACTCGATAGCATGAAAAGTAATGCAAAGCATCATCTTGAATAACATAATAATGTTCACTTTGTCATAGTTCCTCCATAGAGATATTTTATCAAACACTTGTGATACATTAACTTGTACATGGATGGGATCACATAATAACATGTCATGCCTTTATTAGTCAATTCACATAAGCATTTTATCAAACACTTGTAGGGCATAAGCTTGTTCATATACTAAAATATCATGATTTCATTACTTTATTCACATGGACATTCCATCAAACCCTTGGGGAGCACAACTTCATGCACATAGTCATGGATAACATATAAACATGGCAACTACAATGCCTAAATTGCAATTGCATGGGTTTAGCATATGATTCATATAATTCCCCATAAAAATACTAATCTAATTTCATGAATCAGATAATAATTATGGATTAAAACCCAATTAACTTCATAGACACGTTAATTACATTATAAATTCAAGGGTTTATCAATATATTCATATATTCACCACACATGCTATTCAATTTCATGAAACTTGCACTTAAATCATGGATTGAAACCCAGCTACTATCATGAACATGAATTCAGTCTAATTGAAAAATGAAAATCATAAATCTGAGATCTTGTATATTGAAAAAGGGATTCTTGGACTCTATGGGTTAAAGGAACCCATAGAAGAACACCCAACATACCTGAGAAGAAAAGTTCTTGAAGGTTCTTGGACAGATTCTTGAGGATTGACCTTGATTCTTTAACTAGGGTTTGTTTTCTTAAGAGAGAAATTCCTTTTAATTTCGGAGGAAAAGTGAAAAATAAAGGGTTTAAACATTTTTAGGCCTTAAATCCCATATCTGGGTGGAATAAAATCATGGTAAAAGATTATTTTTACCCTAGGGAAAACTTTAATGTTTTGTGAAATTTTCCCAATCTGGACCCCTAGCACGACGGCCACTGGAAAATGACGACTCGAAAATTGCATGGTGGTTCAATATGGTACAATCGCATTGCCATATTGGACGCGACTTGGAAGATCACCTCAACACAATGGTATCGCGTCGGAACATTGGAAAAAGAAAATTCTAAAATTAAGCCCTGGCGCGATGTACAAATATTGCGAAGGCTCACTGGTTTTTTACAATTGCCATTTTGGCTGGCTCTGCGATGCGATGATGGCTCAGGTGGTACACTATCTTACTAAAACAACTCTAACTCTTCACCTGAGTTTCGTATGTTTGCAAATTTTGTATCGATGGAAAGCATATTCAATTTTCCACATGTATAAAGGTGTATTCATCCTTATAGAAAGTCTTTGACATTTTTGGGTGAATTTAAACTAGGTAAAAGTACGGGGTGTTACATTCATGCTTTAAATTGATATTTTTGGGACTGAATTGGTGCATGGTATAAATGGTTGGAATGCGGTACATAGGTTTTCCCATGTTGGTAAAATTTTGTAATACCCCGTACTTTTCCTAGCTTGCAAAGTTTCACAAGAATGTTAGAAGCTTTATTTGAAAGATGAATTCACTTTTGTACACGTGGTTTTTCAAATTTTTCACTTTTTGTCATGTGGGAAATTCAATAAACTTTCCATCAATACCAAATTTTCCCAAATCCAACACCCAGGTGAAGAGTTAGAGCTTTTTAGTGAGACAGTGTATCACCTGAACCTTCAACGCGTCGCCGAGATAGCTCAAATGGCAATTATAAATTTACAGTGTTGCTCTGCGATACTAGCATGTCACGCCAAACTTCTAGGTCCCAGACAAGGCAGAAACTTGATAGCTCTGCATCTCGCTACCGTGCAATTTCCTATTTGTCACTTTCTAGTGACTTGGTGCGATAGTGGCGCGTCGCGCAAAGGATGAAAATCGGAAAATTTTTTCAAAAATTAAATATGTGTCCTAGGGTTAAAAGGGTAAATTTCCCACCTTATATAAGCCTTATAACATGAGATTTAGCCATAATTCAGCAACTTATACTCAATTACTCTCAAAAACTCTTAAGAACTAGCCCTAGGGTTTTCATAGAAGGTTCAATTCCAAGAGAATTCACCGTCATATTTCAAGAATCTCTCCGTCAATCTTCGTAGAATCACAAGCTAAGGTATGCGTAGTGTTCATTCATGAACTCCTTTCATGCATGAAGCCCAAGAATCTCTTTTCTAAGTTTAAGTTCATGGATTTCTTTATGAATTTCATGTTGGATTTGTTTTGTTTTTGTTTAGAATGATCAATTGAATTGAAATCCATGTTGGGTGATCAATTTTATATTGAATTGATTTGTATAGATGTATATTCATGTGAACCTTTAAATATAACCTAGGATGATAAAATTAGATATGAATCATGATGTTTGATTGTTGTATAATGTTGTCTACATGTGCTATGCCTATCATGTGTATGATTAAATGCCTAGAAGAAGGAACAATGCCCAACTAGTATGATATCATGAAATCCCTACGTATGTACAAGCTTATGCATATCACATGTTTGATGAAGTGCTTCAATATATGAATTATGAATTGTGTTGTTGGTCATGTGTTCAAGTAAGCCATACCATGTCAATTTTTTCTCATCGAGTCCTATGAGTACTTATACCCAAACATCTAGCTGTGTGCCTAGAGCCATATCATATTTTCATGATCTCCTTAGTCAAGCTATGATCCATAGAACTCAGTCAGTCACGTGACTCAGGATATCTCAGAAATCTAAGTAATCTCAGTAGTTCAATAATCTCAGTGATCTCAGTAATCTCAGTAGTCCCAGTCACTCTCAGAAACTTCAGTATTCTTAGTCAGTCCTCAGAACTCAGTACATTACTTCAATCAACGAAACTCAGTAAATTAAGTTTAGCTCTGCAAAACAATACTGCTATTATCAGTTCAGTTCAGCTTATCAGTTCTGCTCAATTAATCAGTTCTGTGTCATTTCAATGAGAGTAGGATTCAGCACCGAGCAAGCCTAGGGATGGGGACTCACCTGATAGATAGGACTGAGATCCCTAGAACCAATCCTTATGTTCCCAAACTATGTAGCCAGGGTAGGTATGGGATGTTACCCATTAGATAGGACTAATATACTAAGGTATCACCCGTTAGTGCATTTAAATATATAGGACTGATCCCATGGGTCACCCGCTAGATTAGGACTGACTCCAAAGCAGTTTTCTTTACTAGTGGTGTGGTACTAACACCCTTCCTACTGGGGTTACTGGTTATACCCCAGTTAGCTTAGTACGAGGCATGTAGGTTAGATGAATGCATCCCATAGTTTCAGTTAGAGAATAAGGACTGTCAGATACAGTCAATTCAGCTCAGTATTATAGATTTCTAACTGTCAAATATAGTCACTTCTTATCATTATAAATAGACTCTGGGATCACCCATTAGACAAGACTGATCTCAACTATGGTTAATCAGTAATGGTATCATCAGATTTAGAGATCACCCACCATATAGGACTGATCTCAGGTTCAGTTACTTAGATATAGTACTAAACCTAGCTAGTTCCATCAGATTTAGGACTGTCAAATTTAGTCACTCATGTTATCAGTTATATCATTTATCAGATCTCATATTATCAGTATTCAGCTTCAGAACTGTTAGATACAGTCAACCAGACTAGTTTTTCATAATCAGAACTGTTAGAAATAGTTATTCATGTATAAGTAACATAGTATCAGTCCCTTAAATATCATTAATTCCATGTTATTAGTAAACTCAATAGTTAGAACTTAGCATTCAGTCCTATCACGATGTCAGTTACAGTTATGTATGCATGCATGTATTCTCAAGTTTATATTGGTCAGTCAGTTAGTATTGTTCATCCATATGAACCTATTCCATTCAGCCTACCTTACTTGCATATCAGTATATTCAAAGTACTGACATATTTGGGCTATAGTGTCTTATATCATAGGTTTAAAAGCACGATCTCCAGAGAACCAGTAGTATCCCAGTTCAGTGATCAGAGTTAGCAGTGAGTTCTTATCCTTCAATGACATGATGGTCACATTACTATTTTAGTTTTTAATTTATTTCAGTAGTTGGACTTAGTTGCGGACATGTCCCATCAATTCCTTATTCAGATAGTTTAGAGGCTTTCAGACTACAATATGTTCAGATAATTATCTCAGTTGTATTGGTATTGTAATACCATATTTTAAAGTTATGTACTAGTGTTGAACCTTATAGCTTTTCAGTTCATGTTTTTGTATTTATTATATTATTACTAGTATTCATTGCTCAGTTTATAGATATCAGTCATTGGTTAGCTTATGGTCCTTCGGGGTCGTTGGCACCATGTAGCATTCTGAGTACTAGATTTGGGGCATTACAAATTTTTGCTAGATATTTGCATTAACCTTAACGCACTTTGTAAACTGGATTATGAATATGAAAAATTACATGGTGTAACTTATTTTGAACACAATCCATTTCATTAAGTATAAATGAATGAAAATGACTTTTGATGACCTTGGTAGCCTTAGTTTTGGATTTTAAATGTAACTTGGGAGTCTAATTTGGTTATGTGGATTTGGTTTGGAATTATTAATTTATCTTGCAAGCATATTGGTATGGTGATACCTAGTGGTAAGTGTCTTATGAATGACTCATAGATTGATGGATTAATTTATGTGTCAATTATTTTAATTAAAGCTTAAAGAAAATTATGTAGCTCACCCTAAAGGTGTAAGTCTCAGGGAGGTGGGGGGGGGGGGGGCGAACATTGAAAACTATGTTTGCTAGCATTAGGGGTCTATATGACCATGTAATTGATGCACACTTGATATGTATATTTTGTGATGACTATTGCCTTGGTGGGTTTAGTTTTCCCTCTATTTTTCCTTTGTTTGTGTTTCTAAAATGCACTAGGGCCCTTCAAGCAGGGAGAGAATGACCTATATAGCCAATGGGTTCTTTTAGGATGGATTGAGCTATATATTTTAGATTAAATCTTTAAACTCTTATATTCAATATCCTTGTCCCAATTCTGATATGCTATGTATATGTATATTAATATGGTGCATATGCTTTATGAGTCAATTTTGGCAATTGCATTATTTTTTCCTTATTCCTTTAGTTATATGCCAGTTCTTATCCCACTGATCATCACTAGATGCTACATCTTTTCATGATGTAGATTTTGAATGGTTTTCTACTGCTCCTATGTAATGTTAGGTGGTTGAGAATGTCTGTTGAGTTTTTATGAAGTGTTGAGCCTCCATCTTTCTGAAGGCCTTGTTATTTCATTATTGTTTCCTTATTTTCACTGTGCTTTTGGATACTTTTTTGACATATTCGGGGGTATGTTCCAACTTAGATGTTATTCTAGTTTTACAAACTTTTGTGGACTAGTGTGGGTGGATTGTTATTTGAATTCCTTGAATCTTCATTTGATTCATCAATTCTATTTAATATTATCATTGGTGTAACTGTCTTCCGCTTTATTTTTATGATAATTGTGCTCCTAATGTTAGGCTAAAGGAATGGTGTCCAATCCATGGTGGGTTTGTGAAAATTGTCACGACTAGGACCTTGATTTGTGTCGTGACAAAAAATTAAGGAAAATAGTAGTGAAGAGTAGAGAATTTTAAGGAATTTATAATTACAATTTTTTTTACTAATTTGGAAAATGTAGAGGACTTATAGAGGAAAGATGGAAAATATGAAAAGCGATAGAGAGTATATTTGAATTGGGAAATTTCTCAGTGCTCTCTACTAATATAAGTTGAAGGCCTTAAATAGGCCTCAAAAGTGTTGACAAACATATAAAAACACTATCTATTTTACACCTGTATTAATACATGTTATTACATATTTCCATGTACAAATATATGCTATATATTTTACACCTATTTAGGAGTAGCTGATGACTACATATTTTTTCTTGAAGTGAATCTCAGTAGCTAATTTATGAACATTTTTATCATTATCTTGAACATTCCACTTGATGAATTTGAGAATCTTGAACATGTGTTTTGAACATGTGCCTTTTGATGAATTTGAGAAGCTTTTGGCCTTTTCTTACATGAATATTTTGCCATTTGTCTTCTAGTATTTAATTTTTTTTTTTGGATGTCTAATAGGGTCCACCGTGTTTACTATTTTTTGTGTCTTTGTCTTTTTTTGATATAAAGTTTTGCACTTTTTCATCCTGTAGTTAAAAAGTTTTTTTGTAGATGTCATAGGGTCAACCTTTTGTTGTATTATCCTTTTAATTATAGAAGAAGTGCCGGCTTCTTTTCATTTTAAATTAGGAGATATATTTTTGTGCTATCCCTTGTTGACCCAACATGTCTCTAGTTTTGACGTAGTATCTAATCAGTCCAATATCTACTTTGAAATACAAAATTCCTTCCGTGAGAAGGAACTCGGTGTAGATATACTGTATGCTGTTTAATTTGATCCTTTATAATGACTTATAATATATGAAAAACTATTTAATATTTTACGATATTGTAGAGATATTCTGCTCTACCTGAAACTTTTCAAAATTATATTTTTCATCTTCTTAATTCATAATGAATCCATAAATATACAATGGAATGCAAAAACTAATATTCAACTGCGAAAACCTTTTTATTGTAAGATACAATAAAGTTGAGTTTTATCAGTTAATTCATTTTGAAAAATAGAGGATAACTCTTTAGATATCACGACCCAAACTACGGCCTGACGATGATGAACATCTAAAGTCCACCATGTACCGGAGACCACCCCTTTAACTCAATCTCAAGAGCAAAATGATGATTAATAATAACAATATGGAAACTAGTTAAACAGAAATAAAAGATGAATAGATAACTCTATGGAATCTAAGAGTCAAAACAATAGCCAACTAACCCACTTATATCCACGATACCCTCTAAAACCAGAATACCAAACAGGTCGGGTCATCATCCCTACCATGACCAATAGAATCTAAAAGTATAGATTTAAAAATAAAAAAAAATATAATAATGATAAGGTCTTCCAAAAGATAGAGGATCACCACTTCACAACTACTTGACAGACGTGCTAATCCACCTAACATTACATAGGGGTAAAATAAGTGACTTCGGGCCTAACATTATGAAATAACATAGCATCCTAGGATGATCAGTGAGATAATCACTGGCATGTAACTCAGAGAAAATAATAACATAATAGAATGTTCAAATCAGATAAATACCATATGAACAAATTTATATATATATATATAATGTTGGGATAGAGTAAGGGCCATGAACGCGAGTGTTTTAAAAACCATTTACCTAGACTGTAGCCTTATCCATCCTAAGGGCCCCCAAGTGCTGTATGGGTTCAACTACCCTTTCTAAAAGGGTCACAATGCGTGTTATCCACACAGACCAAGATAATCCAAGGAAGTTCAAAAGCCACTGAGGATCCAACCATTCCAAAATTATATATATTGAAATGCCCTAAACCTAGTCCCTTGAAAAATCATGGGTTTTAGACATTCTATCCATGTTATTACATAAGGGTACTAGTTGTACACTAGGAATGTCTTTGGCCCCCTTTCTCATATGTTAGCAAGGGTAGTGTGAGTTACATATTGTCCAAGATATGATGTAGCCTCTCCCAAGTCGTATGTTAGGGTACGGGTCGTATGTTGTCTAGTCGTATGTTGCCCTATGCTTAGCCTTATTGAATCTTTCTAAGGTACAAATCAGGGTATGATTTAGGTTACCATTCGTACCCTTATATACAAGTTATACATGTATAGTCATATCGTGGAAAGTGTAGGGGTCCAGGGTAAGGCCTAGGGTATGAGTTAGGGTACCACTCATACCCTAAGGTACAATTTAGTGTGGGAGTCGTACCCTTCTACGGGTTAGTTTCCAGCTCTTAAGGTGAGGGATTTATGGACATATACCACCGGAAAACCCTTAAGCCCCCCCCCCACTATATAACATATTTTAGCCAATCTTTAAACTCATTTGTTGGACTAAACATTCCAAATACACTCTCTAACTCACTTTTGAAGATTGTAGGCTATGGTTTGAAAAGGTATTCTTCTAGAGGCTAAAGGTGTTAAGTTCTTCCATGAATCTTCTTGTATAAGGTGTGTATCTCATACCTGATTGTTAGCCCAAAACATCATGTGTCTTTAAGAATTATTTTGACTTGTAAATGATTGTTTTGAAATCAAATTTTTAAGGGTTTTAATGCAGATTGATGGGTATTGTTTACTTTTGCTGAAACTTGTATTTGTATATGTTTTTTGTGATGGTTTCCATATTTGGGTGCTTGTTAAATGTGTTTTACAAAATTGGCAATGATTAACCCTAAATTTGATGATTCTTACTTTGGTTTTGCTCTTTATAAAAGCATTCCTATAAGGTATTTGCGAAAATGTCTAAGAGAAATAACTAGTCACTTGTTAATAGTGTATTTAACTTTGATATTGTTTTAATGAATATGTATAAAATATGACATTGACCTAATGAATGTGAACGCTTGCAAAATGGCTATGTAAAGGCCTTAATGGCCATATAATTAGTTAATTTAGTGACTTAGGTGGTATGATGGTTAAAGGGGTAGAAGTTCCTAATCATGGAATTGAATTGTGTTTTGAACTAAAATTGGGTTTGAGAATGTTAATGAAGAATGAATGGTTTATAAAGGTATTGATTACCATAAATGGATTTGCATTGTGTTATAAACTAAGGCATTGACCTATTTAAATGGTTGGTTGCTAAATGGTTTAGTAAAGACCATGTGGTCATAGATGGAATTAAAATGTAGCCTTGGTGGCTTGAATAGGCTAAATAAGTTAGAGTCCTTATGTGTAGGATTAAGTAGGTGTTAATGCATGAACAAAGGGTTAGATTCCAAATTGTCGACTAGTAATGGTCATAACAGCTTGTGGTTAGTTTACACTTGATATATAAATATGACGGCTTGTTGTTAGGGTCTACTTGATATATATGACAGCTTGTGGTTAGTGTTATCCTTGCTGCGTATATATATATGTGATAGGTTGTGGTTAGTGCCCACTTGCTATATAAATGTTATGGCTTGTGGTTAGGGTCCACTTGCTATATGAGACATTTTGTGGTTAGTGTCCACTTGTTGTATAAATATATGTGATGGGTTGTGGTTAGGGTCCACTTGCTATATGAGACGGCTTGTGGTTACTGTCCACTATCCATATGATCTGGTTTGTAGTTAGGGTTCCCTTATTATATAAGATGTAATAGCTTGTGGTTAGGGTCCACTTTCCAAATAAAATAAGACGGCTTGAGGTTAGGGTCCTCTTACCTAATGTAATGGACAAGTTCAATGTTCTGTAATATAAGGGTGGAAGGTTGTAGTACTTCACTCCATGTATCATTAATGAGTGCTTCAAAATGCATGTTATGTCTTGTTACTTGATTTTGCCCGTTACTTACCTATACACATATCTTCATATATGCCTATACAAATATAAATGTGGTTGCGTACGATGATTTGACTTGGTATTAAATAATTGCACTATTTTATCCTTATGCTTGAGTTACATGGCAGCAGTCCAACAGCTAGTGATCAGTGATTAGGTGTTCGAGCATATAGTGTGTTGACATTGAAGTTGTGAGATTTCATTTTTCGGAAGCCATACATTTCATAGTCTTTTATCTTATGTCATAGACTTGTTTTAGACTTCGTTTTGACTATTGTCATGGGCATGTCCTGACATATTGTAGACATCAATTTTGTATAGGCTTTATGGATGACTGTGGACTTGGGTATGTTGATTACTTATTACTATTAATGGATTGATTAAATGCTTCTTAAGCTGTGATTTTAGTCTTATTTCCGCTATCTTATTAGAGTTCATCTGGCACCTGTGGATTGATGTGATGGTTAGGTTGGACTAACAAGGCGATCTATGGTCCTTGTTGGGATTGAGGTGGCGATACGACAAGGTGTAATTTTGGTCTTGTCATATATAGTGTGTGAACTATGCACACGATTATTAAGAGACCTACGCCGACAAATGTGGTTTCCAATATCCTTCCCCCCGGGACCTCCACCTTCCATGGCGACCTGCACAACCCCCTTTAAGCCTAAATTAAAACAATTTACTCACATTCCCATCCATTAACCAAAGAGTCTTTTAATTAGGCATTTTCCATTAGTATTGTCATACTAAATAAATTTTAAGCTTGCAAGTAAATTCCATTATGCCATTCCAAAATCAATTATCCAAATTTGACTCCAAATATTCCAATTTAAAACTAATCCATGGTCACCAAGTCCTTTCAAAACCAATTATTGTTTCATTAACCTTTTATTCTTCCAAGGCTTCAAAAGTGAAGCGGATTATGTATATATCTATGTTTCATACCAATTTCACAAGTTGGTTTAGGTTAAAGACAATTACAAACAAAAATTCATTTAATATGGGGAAAGCCACGGTCCCTATTCCAACCATTTAATTAAAGTACCAATTTAGTCCAAAGAACACCAATTTAAAGTATGAATAACAAATTCAAATCATTGGATAAGTATTTCATAAAAAATAACCTAAACCCCTAAACCCAGTTTCAAAATCTTTCATTTTAATCACATGAAAATCTATAAAATCAATGCCACAATGTAGAATTAAAGTTAAGGTAGAGAAACATGCTTGAAAAACACAAGGATACGATGTTAATTTGGAATTTAGAGCCCGAATGATGAATGCATAGTGAAACCCTTAAGTATTATTTATTTAGGTGTTAGAGATGTGAACAAGAGTGTTTGATCTATGTAAGTGGAGGGGAATGGTCAATTTTATGTTTATAAGTCACGGGAAGAGTGAAAATACCAAAAGCACCTCACCCTTAAGCGAAAACAAACAAGACTAGAAAAAAATTACACCTTGATGTGGCACACTATTACCGTGAAGCAGTGATAATGTAGAGGCTCACTGCATTGAAGTTCTAAAATATCCCCAAACCCTTTTCAAAAAATTCCAAAACTTTCCAAAATTACCTTTTTAACATAGCTAAAGATGATTCAAGTAAGAAATTGATATAACGAACATGAGAATGTCAAAAATAGATTGATTGGAATTTCAAGGGTATTACATTATCCCCCCTAAGAATCATTTATCCCTGAATGATTATTTAGGACACTTTTAGCATGGGAATAGAAAGAATACAACAGAATCAAGTAACAAATTGAAAATATGAAAAGAGCAAAGTGAAACTCATACCTTAAGCTCTTTTATCTAACACGGGGAACAAGAATGGGTATTAGGACTTCATATTTTTCTCTGCTTCCCACGTAGCCTCTTCTGCCTAATGGTTCCTCTGAAGGACCTTCATCAAAGATACATCTTTGGTCCTCAACCTATGAAATTTAGTATCCAATATCTCAATCGGTACTTTCTCATAGGACAAGGAATCTGTAACATCACGTTCTCAACCGGCACTATCAAAGAAGGACCACCCACATACTTTTTCAGCCTGTTCACATGAAACATGAAATATATAGAACCCAAACTCAAAGAAAAATCCAACTCATAAGAAAAATTACCAATTCTCCTAAAAATCTAATCTAGACCAACATTATGGGGACTGGGCCTTCCCTTCTTCCCAAACCACATCATTCCTTTCATAGAAGATACCTTCAAGTATACTCCATCACTTACTTTAAACTCTATTCTCTTTGCCTCATATACACATAACACTTTTTGTAATTTTGAGTAGTATTAAGTCTTTGTATAATCAGTTTTACCTTCTCTGTGGATTTGTGATCCATGTAGGAACCAAAAAATCAAGTCTCACCAACCTCTAACAATCTACAAGGAAACTTACACCTCCTACCACATAGACCCTCAAAATGAGTTATCTAATACTCGATTGATAACTATTTTTGTACGCAAACTCAATAAGAGGCAAAAAATCAAACGAACTTACCTTAAAATTGATCACGCAGGCCCTTAGGAAATCGTTCAAGGTTTAAATAGTATGCTCTGCTTGTCCATCATCTTAGGGGTGGAAAGTAGTGCTAAGGATTACCTGTGTACCTAAACCATGCTGAAATGAATGCTAGAAGTTAGAATAAAATTTTGTACATCAGTCTAAAATAATGGACACTGGTGTACAAAGCAACTTAACAATCTCCTAAATGAACAACTTTTCATAATCCTCTCTAGGTTGTTAGTCCTCACAAGCAAGAAGTTAGTAGACTTAGTTATCCTACCCCCAATTACCCAAATTGAATCATATTGATTGCGAGACCACGGAAGACCCATAATGAAATCTATATTGATCATACCTAACTTTCACATAGGCAACTCTATCTCTTGATACATGCCATAGGCCTCAATGCTCAACCTTAACTTTCTAACAAACCATACACTTAGCAACAAATTTTTCTATAGCCCTCTTTATATTATTTCACTAATACATCTTCTAATCATAGTACGTCTTAGTAGAACCTGGATGAACTGTATATCAAGACTTATTAGCCTTAGTTAGAATCCATTCCTTAAGCCCATACAACCATCCATGGTACCTCAGTATACTATCTCCTTTATCTTAAAAGCCATAATTTATTCATATCCACATCATCCTTAATTTGCATAAGTATGGGCTCCAATGCAATTTCTTCTTTACCTCAGCACAAAGAAATGACTTGAACACCACATGAAAAATCACCTCTCATTCTCAAATTTCAAATGACGAACTCATATGTTAGTTAATTTGTGAATGTCCATCACTGTAATACCCCATACTTTTCCTAGCTAATTTCATCTCAAGAATGTCTAGTACTAGCTTCTAAATTGAATAATGGTTATTCCTCGAGGAATTTTCAATATTTTCAATTTTTTCATGTGGGAAATATAATAAGATTTCCATCGATATAAGATTCACCCAAATCTGATAATCGAGTCCAAAGTTATGACTATTTTAAGTTTCCATCATAAAACAACGCCATATTAGTCAGTGGTGCGTCGCGCCACAAGAGGAAATGGCATTTGGTAAATTCTAGTAGGGGTCCACGATTATGGGACATCGCTCCAAGGTCCAAATCCATAATTGTACTTTTCCAGTGCCTTAGCATGATTTCCTCCACATCGCGCCAAAGTTCCAGGTCGTAAAAGAAGGGGAAACGTGATGGCTCCGCGTCGCGCTATCCCTCAGTTTCCCAATTACCAAATACCAGTGATACAGAGCGATAGAGCCACGTCGTTCCAGGGTTTTAGTTTGGGAAAATTTTACTAAAATGAGATGATGCATCCACGGTTAAAAGGGTTAACTTCCTACCCCTATTTAAGCCCTTTAACACGTGATTCAGACACTTTTCACCAAAAATACGCTCTCTTCTCTCAAAAACCCCAAAAGAATAGGCTAGGGTCTTCATATAAGATCCAATTCCAAGAAAGTTTCACCGTTAATCTTTACAAAATCATGAACTAAGGTATGTATAGTGTTCATTCATGGACTCCTTTTGTCCATGAAGCCTAAGAATCCCTTTTCTCAATTCAAGTTATGGGTTTTCTTATGAGTTTCATGATTTGGCTGCTCTTGTTCATGTTGATAATGAATAATTGAATTGTATTCCATGAATGAGTGCTAAATTCCATATGGGTTGATTTGTATAGGTATAGATTTATCAAAATCCTATGACTAAACCCCTGAATGATTAAATTAGAATTGAATCATGATAGTTAATTGTTCTATGATATTGTTTACATATTCTAAGCCTACCATGTGTTTGATTAAATGCCTAGATGAAAGAAAAGTGTCTAATTATCATGATATCATGAAATCCCCATGTATGTACATGCTTATGCTTATCACATATTTGAGGAAATGCTTCAGTAAATGTATTATGATGATTATTATGTATTCAAGCAAGTCATTCTTTCTCTGTTTCCTTCTATCAAGTCCTGGGGGTACTTGTACCCGAAACATTAGCTGTGTGCCTAGAGACGTGTCATATTTTTATGATACTCTCAGTCAAGCTATGAATCCTTAGACTTCAGGCATTCTTATTACTCAGGAAAATCTCCATGATCTCATGAACTCAGTCAGTTGCCAGATATTAGTAGTATTCTATCAGTCAACAAAATTTAGTAATTCAACTCATCTCAAGAATAAGTAAATCATGTTCAGTATCTATTCAGATGGGAGCAAAAATTAGCACCTAGTGAACCTGAGGATGGGGACACACACTATCAGATAAGGGTATGATCCTTAAGAGTCATCCTTGTATTATAAAACTATGTAGCCAGCATAAGTTAGGACATGAACACTATCAATGAGGGTTGATGAGGTGGATAAGCGCTATCAGATAAGGGCCCCATCATTCTCGTACAGGGGACATAATTAGATGAGGGTTACCCACAGCTTATCCTTACTAGTTGCGGGGTATTGACACCTCTCCAATTGGGGTTACAAATTGGACCCCAACTTAGCCATAATGTCATATCAGGGGCATGTCGGTTAGATAACTACTTCCCATAATTTCATGTTACAAAGTTAGGACTATCAGATATAGTCAATTGATCTCTGTAATAAAACTCATATAGTTCTTCATATTTAATAACTGTCAGATACAGTTAACTCAGATATAGAGAGAACTCAGATAGTTCTATTAGATTCAGGACTGTCAGATACAATCACTAACGTTATCAGTTATATTCAGATTCAGTAATCATGTTATAACAGTATTAGTGTCAGTTGTTATGTCTCATGCATGTATTCTCATGCTCATAATAGTTAGTCAGTTATTATTATTGTTCATGAATTACATGCTCATAATAGTTAGTCAGTTATTATTATTGTTCATGAATATGAACCCCATGCATTCATCCTACCTCATATGCATACCAGTACATTCAAATTACTGATGCATTTACGCTATAGTGTCTTTACTATAGGTTTAGAGATATGAGCTCCAAATCAGCAGTATATTCCAGATTCAGCAGTCAGAGTTAGAAGTGAGTCCTCATCATTCAAGGACATGATTATGTCTTTATTATATTATTAATTAGTTTATTAGTTGGAGTTAGTTGGGGACATGACCATCAACTCCTTACTCAGACAGTTTAGTCAGTTAAAGGCTTTCTAGACTATCATGTTTCAGACATCAGTAATTTCAGTTTTGTTTTGGGCATTTTTTTACCCTACATAGATGTTATATCATTTCGATCATGTTCAGTATTGAACCTTATGGACATTCAGTTTATGTTTACGCATTATAACGTATTTTGTGTAGTATAAAGATACAAATATCAGTCATGGGTTAGCTTGTGGTCCTTCGGGGTCATGAGCACTGTGTAGCATTTTGGGTACCAGATTTGGGGGCTTACAATCACCAACCCCCTTTTTTACTCATCAACATGGAATAAGATTCTGTTAGGTAACTTGCTAAGATCATCTAGAACAACATTAGCCTTACTTCGATAGTAGTGAATACTCATATCATAATCCTTAAGCAATTCAAGTCGCTGCCTCTACTTGAGATTTAACTCCTTCTTAGTGAACACATACTCTAAGATCTTATGATCTTAATAGATGTCCAGATGAACCCCACACAGATAATGGCACCAAATCATAAATGCAAAGACCACAACTGCCAATGCTAAGTCATGAGTAAGATAGTTCCTCTCATGAAACTTATGTTTCCTAGAATTATAGGCCACAACTTTACTATGCTGCATAAAAATAGGATCTCATCCCATACAGGATGCATCAGAAAACAAAACAAAACTATTTGTACCATCGGGTAGGGTGAAAACTGGCGCAAAAGTTAGCTTATCTCACAACTTCTCAAAGATACCCTCACAAGCATCAAACCACAAAAACATAACCTTTTTCTAAGTCAACTATGTCAATAAAGAAGCAATATAATAGAAAATCTCCACAAACATCCTATAATACCTAGTAAAACCCAAGAATCGCCTATTGTTCGTTAAAGTTGTAAGTCTAAGACTTTTTATAACCACCTAAAATTTCTATCATATCTAAATCTATCAATTCAACTCATGTATATCTCTAAATGATAGACACCACACAACCGCTATAGATTTTTCTAGTAACTATAGAATCACCCACAAGGGTAGATACAAAAAAAAGGGTCGAAAATACTTTTGGGCCAAAACAAAAATGCATAGCCACAAAAGGGGTCATATAAAAGAGGGTAGAACCTGGATCAACCAAACAATAAACATCAGAAGAAAAAAGTTGTAATGTAAAAGTAATATTTGGAGATGCCTCGGATTCCTAGTGTGTAGCAAGTGCATAGAGATAATTTCATCCATTGCTGGTACAAGAAGTTGTGCCCTTTGGAATAGGAGTTAAAGATGTGGCAACCAGAATTTTACTAGCCATAGTGGAAAACATGGATATAGGACAATCTTATGACATTTGACTAAGCTAACCATAATTATAACATAATTTCCACCCTCTTCACGATAACCAAGATAAAGTTTCCCATAAAAATGACAAGGAGGATAAGATGGGGCTTACTGAGCTCTACTAGCCTGAGATTGGGAAACATGTGCCTTAGAACTACAGCTAGCTATAAAATAAAGATCACCTGAATGGTTAGGATAAGAAGCACTGGAACACGAATAAAAATTTCCCAGTTCTTCTTCCTTGTCCATTATCTTCCATCTCTCTCACTATTTTGGTGACCCTCACCTTGTTCTGAATACATAAACTTCTTACTCTGCCTCTCCTATATTTATTCCTAGTTCTTATTTTCATCCTCAATCTGTTGCTTGTAAAGGAAAAGTCTAAAGATATCTATATAATTATTCAATATTGTAGCCTTACACTCTAATACCAAGTCTCAAGATAAATAAAAAGCAAACTTCCTTATCTTGGATCTCTTATTAGACAACAACTCAGGATCATAACAAGACAACTACTGAAATTTCAGTGCATACTCATTCATACTTATCTTACCATACTTGAGCTTAACAAACTCCTTAGCCTTAGCTTTCCTCAACTCCTGAGGAAAGAAATGATCAAGAAAGTCACCAAAAACTCATCCTATAATTCTGGCTTTGTACTATGACCCCTCAATTGCTCGCATTCTTCATACCATTTATAAGCGACATCTTTCAGTTAATATTCAGCATACTCTACCTCTTTAGAATTAGTAGTATGCATCACTCAAAAAATTTTCCCCGTCTCATACACAACCTTACGAACTGGCCAACACGATAACCTCAGATAAAGGAGAAACCGTACCAACATAATATAATCGTGTAATACCCTAAATTTATAAAGCTCTAAGCCTTTTACAAAATAGGCCACGAAATATGATTTCCAATGCTTCATGTCTTACCTTAATCTGATGTCATGGCAAAGAGTTATGGAAAATGTTCCCTAAGGACCTAATTCATTGCTTTGACTAGGACTCAGGAAAATGTCGTAACTACTCGTGAGAAGTCATCACGAGTAAGTCGTAGTCACAATAGTATTTAACAAAGAATATCTTCCCATGGTTAGGAGTCAAGCACATGACTGGTAGTCAGACCTTACGAGTCATTGTGTGGACCCATAGACTGACTAGTAAAAGATCCAAGAATCAAGCCTCAGACCACGACTTCACCCAACAACTCATAATTAGTAAACATAAGTAGTTAGGTGAAAAGTCATAGTCGTAAAAATATGTATCCAGAATCCCAATATCCTAAGTTACGACTCAGACCATGACTCATAACAGTTATAACGAGCCATGAGGTGAGTCGTAACAACTGGGAACGTGTTTTACTTCATGTTTTCCTAAGGACTCATATGACTTTTCCCATTCTGTTAAAATGTAAAGGCACGTCATTTTTACTTTACAAGGGGTCTATAGAAGACCCCAAATCCCTAAATCATAACATAATTGTCAATTTTACCCTAAAGGAGCCAAAGAGGCAATTCCTTTCTCTCTTAAGAGCAAACTAGGGTTCTTCAAGCAAGTCCATTTCTCAAGAGGTTCCTTCAAGGCTTCTACTTTAGGTATATGGGATATTTATAAATGGGATACTTTTACCAATTGAATCCCAAAGCTCTCTAAATTTCATTAATTTTAACTCCCTTTCTACCAAGGGTTTCACTAGAAGTGTGACTTTTATAATTTATTTTGTTAAACTCTCAAGTTCATCCATAAAAATATATTCCCTGATGATAATTGTGTTTCCATATATTTGATAATGTAAAATGTCTATATCCTGATTTTTTATTGATTTAGGTGTTATTCATGACTTTCCCATATCATGAATTGTTTAATATTTACAAAGATCAATCTATATTAGATAGTGCTGGTGGGTTATGAACACAAGACATAGATTTGAAGTTTAAAGTAATTCAGAGAATACATGCATCATTAATTTAATAATACTATTAAGTTGAGCATATGTCAGAATAAGTCATGTAAAGACTTTTATTAGAATCAGTGTCATTTTAGTTGGGAGTAGGACTTAGTATCGAGCGAACCTAGGGATAAAGGCTTACCCGTTAGTAGAAAACTATGACCATTTGTAGAAGTCCCTAAGTTCTAAAACTATTAAGCCAAAGTAGGTTATAAGTCGTCACCCACTAGTTGAGGACTAACACTTTATTTGGGGCCACAAACTAGTAGAGAATGGATACCCTAGTCCTTTGGGACATCATGATAGTGGATCCACACAGCTATTGTTGGTAGCCGTGGTAAGGTACTGACACCCTTCCAACTAGAATTACAGGTTGGACCTCAAATAGCTCAAATTAGGGCATGTCAATTATGTGATAGCTTAGATAATTTTAGTTTAGTATTCATATTATATTAGCTAAGGTTTGCATGATCAGGTTTCCATATATTAGTTATTCAATTATTGAAATCATTTTACTACCTTTTTATACATGGTCTAGTATTTTAAATCTATATTCATACATTCAGGCTTAGCATATATGTATATTAGGTAGTCATCAAATCACATACTAGTACATTCAAAGTACTGACCGCATACTCTCTTTTGTGCTATGTTGTCTTATAATATAGGTTCGGATGTTAGTTCCTCGATCATACTTAGACAGTTTGTGTGCCACTTTGTTGCAGCATTGATGATTCCTTATAAGTCGGGGACTAATTATATTGTAAATCATGCTTTCTAATATTTTAGTTCATGTTTATTTCAGTAATTAGAGATTGTTGGGGACCTATCCCAATAACTCATTATTTTTAGACACTTTTATACAATAAGACAGTCAGTTATGTCTTCAATGACGTATTCCATGCTCTTTTGTTATTTTCTTGATTACTTAAACATTTATTCAATGACTTCCTTAGGGTATTTTATTTTTTTCCCTGTTGTATTCACAACTTATGACAGACCATAGGTTAGACTGTGCTCACTTGTGGCCTTAATCACTAGGTTATAACTAGGGGGTTGTCTTAGGCCATAACAAACTTTGTATCAATGCATGGTTTAAAGTGTCCTAAGGTGTCTAGAGGTTGCATTAAGTAGATTCTTGTTTATGGGTGTGAAGCTGTAACGTCCCAAAAATGGGTCCCGAGATGTCACACCCTGCTTAAGGTTATAAGTAGCCCCAAACTAACCCTTTGAGCATTCTAACATATCTAAACACTTAAATAAAGATATTGAAAGCAATATCATGAAAACCCATTGTATCAAGTCTAAATGAAATGCAGATAAGTACTGTAAAAGTAACAAAATACGGAACCTCTGACAATTCTGACAAATCCATCCAGACAAGCCTCTACTGCTCAATGTACTATTGAGCCATTGGTATAGACCCCAACTGAGTCAAACTCCAAGGAACAAAAGTAATCAACTCATAAAGAAACTAAAAGTCTAAATAACACATCCTCGAATCATGAGGATTCACCACTGCAGAAGATGTAGATCAACGTGCTCGGGAATAACTATCGAGGCTGGGATTGAGCACCTGAACCTACATTATGAGAAAATGTATCCCACATACGAGTATGTGGGTCAATACCATGGAAAATATACCGAGTATATGGCGATGTGTGCAATTTCAATAATCAAATATCACAATATTTATAAGAAACATGCATGCTGATGTAAATGGCACACTTAGCTTGAATTAAGCAATCATAATCATGGATGAATAATACATGTAAAGTAAAACAAGTGAGTCATTACAATAAATTCTCAATTCAATTTCTGCTCGGTTTCAAACTTGTAAAGTAATCAAGTCTTAAAATAGCTCTCTTTAGAGCATACATTTCAATCTTTCAGAAACAAGAAACTTTCTCAGAAATCATAGTTTTCATACCATACACACTTATCTTAGATAGAGTAGAGAGACATTATAGGACTTTCTCATAACCAACATAAACCTTGTGAGATACATGAAGTCCAACATCCAACCCACGTTGGGGAGAGCCATCCTATCCTTGCCATCAGAGTAGTACTTTAATAATTCATTCATTCACTAGTGATCACTATATCAGCCTTAGGCTCACATCCTACGGGGGTGTGTAGTTCTAAGGAAGTACCACACTTTTCCACTCGATGCTAAAAACTACTCCTTGACTTGGCTCAGAATTTCTAAAAGACAATCCACCTTATACAATTCAATACTTTGCATTAGGAGCCAATATGCTACCTCTTTTATCATAATTCAATGAAATGGAGTGTATTTCTTTTCTCACTTGGGTTCAAAATCAACTCTTTCACGACCAAAAATGTCAAATATTTCTACAGTATGTCAATTTATTCAATTCTCAAGATGCTTATAACATATGATTTCTCAAAAATAACAATCTCAAATAGGGTTCAAAGAGCCATATATCAACATCACAATAAAACCTTCAAGATTTATGATTTATATCATAGACATATATATATAAATCACTTTAAATCTGAAAAGGTCAGCTTTATGTATAACCATATCAACATTCGAATGAAAGCAATATAAGGTATAAATTCATACTTTAAATTCATAGTGAAAGGTATAAAATCATATCTCTTCGTAAAACAAAACGAACTTTGGGAACAAGAACGAAAATGTGTTTTGGTTGAAAAACCCCACATACCTTATGGTAATGAAAATATTGAAAGATTGGACCTTCATTCTTGATTGTGTAATCCTAGTTGTTTTACTCCTATCGTGATCTTGGATGATGTGCTTAAACTGATAATAGGGTTATGATGTGATTAGGAACAGTTAAATTTGTAAGGTTAAGTTTAGGGAGGTGTAATGAGATTTAAAAGACTTAGTTGTCATCTAGATAACTCAAAAATAGAGTGTTTTCGTTGTTCGAACCCTAAGTGTAAGTCAAAGACCTCATCGCATATGCTAGGGTGTGCGCCACACACCTTATCGCACAAGCTAAGGTATGCGTCGCATACCTTATCGCACACTTGAGGGTGTGTATCGTACAACTTATGGCACACCTATTCCAATAGCCATGTGCGATTGGTTAGGCAACGCACTCCACTTTGCAAAGCCATAACTTTTTGCTCGGGGGTCGGATTTTGGTAAATTTGGTATCATTGGAAAGCTAATCCGATTCTCTACAATTTGGTGGGTCTAAATATACTATAATACCACATATTCATCAAGTTTTGCTCTTCCAAAGATGATCCTTGCAAAATTAAACACTAAAACTTGGTGGATTCACAAACTCTTAGCTTGCATTACCTTAAGTGACTCATATGAATATATTTAACACATAATAAGATTCTTCTCACTAGGATACTCATGGTAAGTCATGTGCCCAAATACGAATTACAGGATAGAAGGTTTCACATACAGGAACAATGGTTTGTGTTCAAGCTTATAAATGTAGGAGGTATTATAATGGATCCCCCTTAGGGATAGTCGTCCTTGAATTACTCTTGATAGGTTATGAATACGGAGAAAACCTAAGGATACACAGCTGAAACATCTTTCTAAATGGATTGCACTTCTTTCAAAACTTTTGAATACTTCATATAATGCATAAACTCATAGTAAGAATGGCTATATAGCTGCAACATTATTAGAAAGGGATTGAAGTAAGAAAGAATGATACCTTCGGCTTGATCTGAACTTGCAGAAAGTGATGCGGTTACTTGGATTGCATATCTGCTTCAGCTTCCCAAGTAGCACCCTCAACTAACTGATTTTTCCACAACACTTTGACTGACTCTTTCAGTCTGACCAAGCTAGCATTTAAGTCCTTCTTCTCCTTTACTTTTGAAAACTAAGGATGATTCGGAACTACTCTGAACTAACATACTCCCCTCAGCAGAATCAAGCAGCCTAACGCCCATCCTAGCCAAACAGTGCACATCATGAGCCAACTCTTTCTTACCTTCTTTAACATGCGAAACACTACCCATGGACACCCTGCTAAGGGCATCTGCCACTACATTGGCCTTGTATAGATGATAGAACATGCTCATATCATAGTCTTTTAATAATTCTAACCACTTTCTCCTTTTAAGGTTCAACTCTCTCTGGGTTAACATATACTGCAGGCTTTTGTAATTAGTAAAATTATCTACATGCACACCATACAAATAATGTCTCTAGATTTTAATAGCAAATACTACAGCAACCAACTCTAGGTCATGGGTCGGGTAGTTCTTCTCATGAGGTTTCTACTGCCTAGAAGAATAGGCTATAAATTTCCCCCCTTGCGTAAACACACAACCCAAACCCACTCTCGCAATATCACAATATATCACAAAACCATCTACACCATCAGGTAAAGTCAACACAAGGGTAGAAGTTAGTTGAGTTTTCAACTCCTGAAAACTCTTCTTGCAGGAATCAAACCAGAGAAACTTTACTTTCTTTTGGGTCAACCGAGTCATGAGAGATGCAATAAAAGAGAACCCTTCAATGAAATGGCAGTAAGAGGAAGCTAAACCTAAGAAAATCCTAATATCAGATGGAGAGATAGGCCTAGGCCAATTTCTAAGAGTTTAAAAGATGATTTAGAGATGGTCTTCATAGTCATCTTCATTGGGGGAATATACAAGAATATCGTCAATAAAGACAATAATGAGCATATAAAGATATGGCTTGAACACTTGATTCATGAGGTCCATAAAAGATGTGAGGGCATTGGTTAGCCTGATAAACATGAAAAGAAACTCAAAATGACCATAGCGGGTTTAGAAGGCTATTTTCGGGATGTCACACTCCCTTACTTTAAGTTGGTGATAGCTGGATCTAAGTTTATCTTGGAAAAATAACTCGTACCTTGTAACTAATAAAACAAATCATCTATTCTCAGAAGGGGATACTTGTTTCTTACAATGACTTTGTTAAGCTGACGATAGTCAATGTACACACGAAAAGAACCATCTTTCTTCTGCACAAATAGCATAGGTGCTCCCTAAGGAGAGACACTAGGCATTATGAAACCTTTGTCTAATAGATTTTTGAGTTGCTTTTTAAACTCCTTAAGTTCCACGGGTGCCATACAGTAGGGATGAATAGAAATGGGTTGGGTGTCAGGAAGAAGATCAATCCTAAATTCTATCTCTCTATCCGGAGGTATCCTTAGAAGATCTTTTGGAAACACATCAAGAAACTCATTAACAATGTTGACTGACTGGAGAGTTGGAGTCTCAGACTTAGTGTCTTTGACTCTAACCAAATGATATTTTAAACCTTTGGAAATAAGCTTTTTGGCTTTGAGATATGAGATAAAATAACTCTTAGGGGATACGGAATTTCTAGACCATTCTAAAACTGGCTCACCAGGAAGCTAAAATTTGACCATACGAGTATGACATTCTATAGACTGTAATAGGACACTTTTTATACACTTGTTGGGAAACAATGGATTCATCCACTAGGGTAGAAACTAAGATAGGCTTGAGAATATTTTTGGAACACACTTCAAAGTTCACAGCAACTAGTGGGGTCACATATGAAAGATTGGACCCGATGTCCAAAAGCACATAAACATCAAAATGGAAAACAAAAAGCATACCAGTAACAACATCTGGAGAGTCCTTTTGCTCCTAGTGGGATGGAAAAGTATAGAATTGATTCTTGCACTGGCCGCTAGTGGTGCTAGAAAAAGCGCCCTGAGTAGGGGCTAGATGAGTTACCGAAGCTGGAACACTAGCAGTCTTAGTCTGGGGGAAAATTTCACTTTTCCCCTGCCTCGCATGCGAGCACACTCTAAGTCTATGACCCAGGTCATCATACCCAAAGCAACATCTCTTCTCACCCTAACACTCACCCAGATGGGTCCTACCATACTTAGCACACGAAGGATAATTAGGCCTGCTACCAACACTATGATGAGACCTAGACATAGATGGCTTATTTCCTTGCTCCTCCCTACCTCCAGGAGCGGGAGATCTAGCTGATGACGATGCTGGCATATATTAATGACTCTGAAAATGGGGGCGATTCCCTCTCTGGGACCTCATCTGACCATAATTGTGCTGCTCGGATCTAGACCTCTTATTTCCCCTTACTTTGTCTCTCTCCCTGAGCCTTTTTTAATCAATCTGTTGGGCATGAAGCATCAACCTAGCCAGATCTATATCCCTATTTAACATAGCAGTCTTGTACTCCTTCAACGCTAAACCCAAAACACCTATCACGAACTTGGTCATGCTAGAGCGAGCATCAGCAATCAAGTTAGGAGCATATTTGGCCAATTGGTTGAACTTCAAATAGTACTCCTTAACAGTCATAGAGCCCTGCCTTAAATTCATGAACTCCTCTACTTTTCCCTCCCTTATCTCCAATGGAAAGAACTTAGCCAAGAATGCACCTAGAATACCTGCCAAGTTATAAGGGTAATACCCTCTTCTCTCTCCTTCATCCACGTAACAACCTAGTCATGAGCAATGTCTTTCAACCTATAGGATGTCATCTCAACACTTTCTTTCTCAGATACATCCATCACCCGTGTAATCTTCCTTACCTCCTCAAGAAATAACTATGGGTCTTCACCTTCCTTAGACCCGTACAACTCTAGCGGATTCATCTTTTTGAAATCATAAATTCTTGTAGTAGCTAAGTTACCACCCTAATGAGGTTGAATTGGGGCCTAATTTTCCTGAACATTGGTTGTGACAGCTTGGGCCAGAGCCTGAAACTAAGCATTGGATACATTTGCATTAAGGGGATCAGCGGGCTAAGGTTTCTAATCATTGTTGTTTCTACGAGCTCGACAAGGAGGCGTTTTCTGAAGCAAGAGAGCATGAATCAATATCTTAGAGAGACAAGTTTATGTACAATGGACTTGAAAGAAAGACTCCCTAGGACTGTTCAAATCTTAGTCTCTGATACCAAGTTTGTAACACCCCAAAAATGGGTCCCGTGATATCACACGGTTCTTAATGTTATAAGTAGCCCTAAACTAACCCTTTGAGCCTCTTAACATATCTAAAAACTTTAATAAAGATGTTCAAAGAAATATCATGAAAACCCATTGTATCAAGTCTAAATGAAATGTGGATAAGTACTGTAAAGTAACAAAATACGGAACCTCTGATAATTCTGACAAATCCAGCTTAACAAGCCCTACTGCTAAATGTACTATTGATCCATTGGGACAGACGTCAACTGACTCGAACACCAAGGAACAAAAGTTATCAACTCATAATAAAACTAAAAGTATGAATAACACGTCCTTGAATCATGAGGACTTACCACTGTAGAAGATGTAGATAAATGTACTCGAGAATCACTACCGAGGGTAGGACTGAGCACCTGAACATACATTACGAGAAAATGTAGCCTATATACGAGTATGTGGTCAGTATCATGAAAAATATACCGAGTATATGGGGGTGCGCGCAATTTCAATAATCAAATATCACAATATTTATAAGAAACATGCATGCTGATGTAAATGACTCACTTATCTTGAATTAAACCATCATAATCATGGATGAATAATACATGTAAAGTAAAATAAGTGAGTTATTACAATAAATTCTCAATTCACTTTCTTCTTAGTTTCATACTTGTAAAGTAATCAAGTCTTAAAATAGCTCTCTTTAGAGCATACATTTTAATCTTTCAAAAACAAGAAACTTTCTTAGAAATCATAGTTTTCAAACCATACACACTTAGCTTAGATAGAGTAGAGAAACACTATAAGAGTTTCTCATAACCGACATAAACCATGTGAGGTACATGGAGTCCAACATCAAACCCACGTTGCGGAGAGCCATCCTATCCTTGCCATCGGAGTAGGACTTTAATAATTTATTCATTCACTAGTGATCACTATATCAGCCTCAGACTCACATCCTATAGGGGTACGTATCTTTAGGGAAGTACCGCACTTCCCCACTCTATGATAAATACTACTCCCGAACTTAGCTGAAAATTTTTAAAAGACAATCCACCTTAAGAGGCCTATTGAGGCGTAAAAAATACCAATAGATGCAGAATATCCCATAATTTGTGTCTGATAGGCTCGTGTAGCAATCGGGGAAGTTTGAGGAGGTACCGCAATACAATGAAATTGCAGTGAGATTCTGTAAATTGACAATTGTCGATTGACATGTCACTGCATCACGATGGCCATCAAAAGTAGAATAAAAACTGCCCAGCTGAAGGTTAATGACGTGGAAACCCAATCCTAGTCGGTTTATGACTTGTTTACTATAATTATAACGTGTTAAATCATGTTTTATGAATCTTGGAACCCCTAGATCGCTTAGAACAACATTGGAGGCTACCACAACTTCTTTTTCGGTTTTTATTTCTTTAATTTAGCTTTATTTATGGTTTTAATCATTCATACAATTATTTGGATGTTGATTATGACTATGAGTTGCTAAAAACTCACTTTTCGGGGTTGAAGCCAAGAACATGATTATTATTGCTATGGATTAAGTTTTTTTTCTTTGCTTATAAATATTAGTTGTTTGTTTATTCTTGTTTTAACTATTTTAAGGATTCACGATCCTTAGAATACATCCATTGTCAACCTTATGAACTCAGGAGAGGGAATAGGGCGATAGAACATGAGAATAAGTAGAGTATGGTTCTTGTATCTTTATAAAATAAGAAACTTGAATTAGTATATAGGACAAGTATGTATTTAGATACCTTACTTAATTCATATGTAGGATGATATTTGGTGAGAACTTAAGTGAACTATTATATCCTCGCTCAATGATGTAGTTGTAAGGTTCAACTTAGGTATAGGATTAGAGTTTGGGAAACCATAATCATGCAATTAACCCTACGAATCAACAACCAAAATAAGAACTTTAACGAATGAAATTCAAAAGCATAATATGATTGTTCAGAGTCCTTCAACCCTGGGTTTTCTCTTATTGATTGTTTCAAGATCCTTACATTACACATTGTTTTGTTTTTCTCTAGTTATAATTTCTAAACTCTTTATTTTGTTACTCTCGTATTAATTGAATCTAAAGTGTGAACTAAAATTAAATCAATTTCCAAATCTAGTCTCTGTGGGATCGATAACTTGGCTTTCTTGAAACCCACTATATTACTTGGCAGACCATGTACACTTATGTGTGTGCTTGGCCGCTGTCATGCTTCTAGACAGATTAAAGTGTATGTGTGTGACTACCCCACTCATGATTTAGAGTTGGTCGTGGTAGTGTTTAAGCTCAAGATTTGAAGGCTTTATTTGTATGGTATTCCTTGTGAGGGTTTCAACGATCATTGTTACCTTCAATATTTTATGACCACACGGGAGCTTAATGCTTGTTAGCATAGATGGATGGAGTTGTTAAAGGACTATGATATCTCCATCTTATATCTTCTGGGTAAGGCAAATATGGTAGCTGATGCCTTGAGTCACAAGGTAGTGAGTAAGGGTAGTTTATCATGCACATTAGTTTCTCAGAGGCCTATGGCATAGGATATTGATTCCTTAGCCAATTTAATGTTATGATGAGTATTGATGCTATGGTGGATGTTGATGATATTATGATGCCCGGCAAGTCCATACGATATATTGATGATATGATGATGTCTGGTGAGTCTGAAGGATATATTGATGATTTGATGATGTCCTGTGAGCCTTGAGGATATATTAATTATATTGTGACGCCTGGTACATTTGGATAATATATTGATAAAATAATTATGCCCGGTAGGTTTGGAGGATATACTGATGTTATGGTGATGCTCGATAAGTTTAGAGGATATATTGATGACATTATGATGCTCGATATATCCGGAGGGGGAGGGGTAATATTGATAATGTTATGATGCCCGATACATCCAGAGGATATATTGATATCATAAATGGTAAACATGCATATATATATGTTTATGTATATGATTGTGCCCTTATATATTGACAACCATGTGTGACTTAAAGAGATGATGCTAATCATGGGATGTTAGTTATAATTTTTGTTTCCTCTTCACTTATTTAGTAGTGTAGTTCTCGCTAGTGTTAAGTGGTAAGTTGGGTTAGAATATGCCAAATAAAGAGTTAAGGCTAATTGGCAAGTTTAATCTTGTTTGGATATAGGAACTCACCTATTGGATATATTTGGCTTGAGTAAATGGATAAATTATGGAATTTTACCTAGTAAAATATATTATGTGATAACTAAATTAACATACAAGGTGGTATATCACTTGATGGCTAGAAGACTAGAATACTAGTTGGTGGACCTTACTTAGCTAAAATATGGTTACAAGTAATTATGGTTGTAAAATGGCCAATGATGATAATAGACTTAGCATTGTTGATGATTAGTGATATTGATGTCTAATATGTTTTGCTGTTGGTTACTTAAATGAGGACTTAGAGAATTATGGTGTTAACTAGTAAAAAGCTTGGGTTAATGGATAGATAAGTATGTTTGATAATATGCAACCTCTTCCTACATAATGACTAGTGCACCTATGATAAATAGGAATAAACCTTGGTTAAATGGTGCTTATGGTCTAGTTGGACATCTATCTAGTAAATCATAATTTGTTGCTACTTCATAAAGGAGGAGTATATAAAGAATCAGTTAGGCTAATGATTTGAGGTCTTACGATGACTAGCAAACTAGTAGTCTAAAAATAAGTGTTGGTTGGTTAATAACAACTAGATAGAGTGTATTGATATCATAGATATCTAAATGACTATATGACTATGATTATAATTACCTTTGTGTATGTTAATTCCATTATGCATATTAATGATGATCATTAATCTTGGTAAATGGCCTTTCATGGGAATTGTGGAAATTTGAGATATGAAAAATGGTGTACCTAGGATACTAAAAATTTGGTTACGTGTCAAATTACTAAATGGTTGGATCCTTTCATGCATTCTCCGATGGTATGGGACATCGTGATGAGTTCCATACTTTATTATTCCTTGTGTATACTCTCGATCGTATGGGACACTGTTATGAGTTCTTTTACTTATGCTTTAATTGATGTTGTATTTCTTCTTGGTATTATTGCAATTGTGATTGTATTAGTGATGCTTTACACATTGGATCATGTAAGTTTATATATAATGGTATTGACGTATGATGAATGGATATGTTGTAGTTTTGATCTAGTTGATTATTGTATGTATACAATGATGATGAAGATTACCAGGTTCAATTTTGTACCTTGACTTAGAGATATTATCTTGCTTTATATCATAATTTATCTTAGTTGGCCGATGATGCCTACCGAGTACCCATTATTTTGGTAATTATACCACACTTCTATACCTTTTTGGTGTAGACCCGAGTTCTAGTTGCTGCCGCTGAGTTGATATTTAAGAGACAGGGTGAGCTCTTGGAGTTTTGAGTCACTTGTTTCCCTCCCATATTTATCAGTCTTTTGTATTCAAGATGAATCTATGAGATTATTTAGACTTTGAGTTGTATTTCTTATTAACGAACTTAGATGCTCTTGTACAGATATTACCAGGTCATGGAAATTGGTATCTATAGTTGTTTTTCTATTGTGGAACATTGTTGCTTATGATTGTTTTATTCCATTGTGGCCCTTGTTAGACATTTCTATTGAAGAGCCATTGCCTTAGCTCTGAGTTACGATGTTGTGTTACCTACAAGTGGGTTTAGTAAGTACCATCGTGACTTGTGAATTGGGTTGAGAAAATTGGTATTAGTGCCTAGGTTTCACTAGTATTGTTGGTACAAGAGTAAGTTTTAAATAGAGTCCCGCAGATCAGAATGTTGATGTCTGTTTCCTTTCTTTTTGAAAGCTATGAGACATTCTTAGGAATCCTTCACTTCTTTCACTCATATCTTGCTAAGAGTCTAAGTTTGTTTGTAGGATATTTTCTTAACTTTATTCTTTTGCAGATTCCTAGGACACGATCTATAGTTATGCATGATAAGGGTCCTAAGATTGAGCCCAGGGATCCTACTTCTGATTGTGTACAGTCTCGTGATGTGTCCCTAGTTAGGGATCAGGATGGGCCTCCCCAAAACCCATTCCTGTACTTGAGCCAGAGATTCCTCCTCCACAGCCAGCGGTGGGCTAGGGACCAACCCAGGCTCTATCTGGTTTTATTCCTTCTATTTTTTCTTTGAGATTTATTGGTTCAGCTGTTGGGTATTGTTGATGGTACACAGACTAATAGGGCAGAAGAGCAGCCTGCAGCTGTAGCTCCTAGAGTTAAGGTTCCCCATATATTGGCAGTTGTTCAGCCGATGGCTGCTCAGCCAGTTCTGACCTAGCCTGCTATGTCGGCTGAGGAGCAGAAGATGCTAAGTAGGTTTTTTAGTTTAGATCTGCCTAGGTTTTTTAGTGGTCCTGGAGAGGATGGATTTGAGTTTCTGATTACATGTTAGGATAGGCTTTATGGTTTAGGCCTTGTTGAGACTCTTGGAGTAGATTACACCATATTTTAGTTGGATTTGTCTGCTCGACATTGGAGGAGAGGTTTTATGAATTCTAGGCTATTTAAATCTTCTCCTCTTTCTTGGACTTCGTTCTTTGATATATTATTGGAGAAGTATATGCTGCACAACCCTAGGGATCAATTAAGGGACTAGTTCACTAGATTGGAGTAGGGTTTTATGATAGTCGCTGAGTGTGAGGCTTATTTCCATGAGTTGACTAGGAAAGCAACTTTTATCTTAGATACTGAGGATGAGAAAGTTTACTGCTTTTTGAGAGTATTGAGATTTCCTATTTGGATAGCTACTCAGATTCTAGCTGATGTGGGTAGGACTTTTGCTGAGGTTTTTGATCATGCTAGAGTGATGGAAGACATGCATCGTAAGGGTCATGTAAGAGACCCAGGTATCAAGGCAGATTTGGTGGGAGCCATAGTAGTTATCGATTTAAAGGTGGTAGTTCTCATGTTGGACATGTTTTGCATCTATCTTTTCAATCTTAGAATCAGACTAGTTGACCATTATAGGAAGCTCATCAAACTACTGATGGAGGTCAGTTTAGTACTAGTGGTCGTCTTAGTAAGAGAGGAAATTAGTATCTGAGAGGTTCGTCTGCAGGCCATGCTAGGCATATTAGTTACTCCAGTTCAGCCAGATCTATGACTTATGGTTCTGCTCGTGATTCCTCTTTTACTTGTGGGCATTCTAGTCATTTCTTGTAAGATTTCCCTATTTGTGGGGAGATGGTTCTCTTAGCCCAGGGTGATACTCCTATTAGAGTATTTTATCCATCAGGTAGAGATGGTTCGCAAAGTTGCAGGGGTGGTTATCAGGGTGCTCGAGGTGGTACTTAGGAAGATAGGATAGAAGGTCGGTCAGGTGCCCAGCTAGGTGGTAGACGTGGTTAGTTGTATGAAGTACCTACTAGGTCTGAGGATGAGACTTTGGATGCTATAGTTACAAGTACGATTTTGGTGTGCTGCAAGTCAGCTCTTACTTTGTTTGATCCTAGATCCACTTATTCTTATATATCTGCTTATTATGCACCACAGTTGGACTTGACTAGTGATTTATTATCTATTCTATTATGCGTATCTACTTTAGTGGGTGATTCTTTAGTAATGGATCAAGTATTTAGATCATGTGTTGTAATAGTTAATGATTTTGATACTTATGTTGACCTTATTATTTTGGATATGCTGGATTTTGACGTGATTCTGGGCATTAACTGGTTATCCTACTATCAGGCAGTCATGGATTGTTTTGCCAATACCATTACCTTAGCCATGATTGAAGTATACCCAGTCGTGTGGTAGGAGTGGTTATCCATGAGCCGATGGGGATTATTTCTTATTTTTATGTTAGGAGACTTACATCGAGGGATGGCGAGTCTTATGTCACTTATGTATGTGATATTCGTATAGAGAGTCAGTCACTTGACTTTGTTTCTATTATTTGTGATCTTCCTAATGTTCTCCCTACCAACCTATCTAGTGTTCCCCCTAATCGTGAGATTGAGTTTGCTATTGACCTTGAGCATGACACTCAACTTATTTCTATGACACCTTATTGTTTGTCTCCTGCTAAGCTTAAGGTGCTAAATTCTCAGCTTCAAGATCTTCTTTGTAAGGGTTTATTAGACTGAGTGTATCCCCGTAGGGAGCCGCTATTTTTTTGTAAAGAAGAAAGATGGATCTATGCATGTTTATCGATTATAGGTATCTTAACAAGGTGACAGTGAAGAACCGTTATCCTATGTCTTGCATTGATGACTTGTTCACCAGCTTTAAGGTGCAACTATGTTTTCTAAGATTGATTTGAGGTCCGGTTATCAGTAGTTGAGGATTCTGGCTGAGGATATCCCCAAGATAGCTTTTAGGACCCATTATGGTAATTAAGAGTTTTTGGTGATGTCATTTGGGCTAACTAATGCCCCAGTGGCATTCACGAAGTTGATGAACCGCATGTTCATACCATATCTAGACTCCTTTGTGATTGTGTTCATTGACGACATTCTTTTATATTTGAGAAGTAGTGAGGATTTTGCATAGCATTTGAGGATCATTCTCTAGACTTTAAGGGATCATGCACTTATTTCCAAGTTCTCTAAGTGCGAGTTTTGGGATTCAGTCAGTGTTATTTCTTGGACATATGGTGTCCAAGGAGGTTATTATGGTAGAAACAACTAAGATTTCAGTGATTCCTGATTAGGCCAGACCTACGTCTCCGACTGAGGTTCACAGCTTCATTGGTTTGGTTAGTTATTATAGATGCTTTGTTGAGAGGTTTGCCACTATTTCACTTACTATGACTAGATTGACTCAGAAGGAAGTTCCTTTCCTATGGTCCAAGGAGTGTGAGTTGAGCTTTAGAAATCTCTTAGATTGTCTTAGTTCAACTCTATTGTTAGCTCTTACTGTTGAGGGTGAGGGGTGATGTTCTAGCTTTTGACGGAATAGTTTGCATCTTTTTATTGGGAAAATTATGTGTTTCCAAGCAACGAAAGTTTTTATTTAATAGTGGATTTGAGTGATTTCAGGTTAAGGAGTTAGCTGAAGGAAAAAACTTAGGAAAATAGTAGAAAAGAGTCACTAATGATCAGAATAGCAGACTGTTAGTCATACGACGGACCTCCGCGAGCAACGTCATAGATAAATAGAAAGTTCCAAGTGGAATACCCATGCGACGGTCCATGTGGCAGACCGTCAAGTTTGCGGCGGACTGCCAACTTGGCCGTCAGGCTTAATCAAAATGCAGGATTTCAGAAGTCTTAGCGACGGACTATGCGATGGGCCATCGGACTATCGACGGTCTACCAACGTAGCCATTAGGATTAAACAGAACCTGACATCCTGGAGCACTCAGCGATGGTCCATGTGATGGACCGTCAGACTTTCGAAGGGCCATCAGTTGGACCGTCAACTTGGACACGGCATTTTTTGAGTTTAAATTTTAAATATTATAAACCTGGGAGAATATATATACCCAGTTAGGGTTTTATTGAGAAGATTATTCTGAATCTTGGATATTGTTACCTTAGTTTCCCATCTTTGAAACTCTCTGTAACGTAGAAATTAGTGAATCAAGATAAACTTATGGATCTAATCATTCTATTGCTATTAAAGATTAAAGGACTAATTCTTGTACCTTTTGTAAGTGAATTCTAAATTTATTTATGAATAATACAAGGATGCTTTCTCTTTCTTCTAAGGAGATGAGTGGCTAAGCTCCTATAACTAGGGTTCTTGGAGTCTTGATGTGAATAACTGATATGGGTTGTGATTCTAATTGAGTTTCTATAGGTAATTGATATTGCATAAACCTTTCTTCACTTTAATGACTTTTCTTGGTTGCAAACAAGAAAGGTGAGCCCAAGAACATCACTTGTTCAAATCAAAAATTGTTTATTTTGAATAGAAAGGGTTTACATGGAATCTAGAGGTCTAAACCTTTTGATTAATGGAAAATGCCTTAGCAGGATTGAACTACATGAGAAAATAGTTGAATAATCAATATATTCTTTATGTTTGAAGGAATTGAACTAATAATTAAGGTTGAGAAACTAATGGGTAAACAATAGAATTCAGCTACTCTTGCTATTGAAGTTATTGATTGGACCTCAAGAGTGATTTACAACCCTAACTGTTTAAGCATCTTGGTAACGATGACCCTTGTCTGTTTAATATACATTTAGTTAAGACTTGCAAAAGGAATCATTAGTTGGAACAACGCTGTTACAATTATTTAGAATACAATTTATAATCTAAAACCCCGTTTATTCAGGAACCTTTGATCAATAGTCTGATAACAATCACAATACTTAGTGAACACAGTATTCCCTGTGTGATTCGACATCCAACCTAGTTGGATTCTATATTTGACAGCGACTGCTTACTCTCTCATAAGAGAGGTATAATTTGGGCATATCAAATTTTGGCGCCATTACCGGGGAATACAGTTGTCAATTAATTTTGAATTTATTAATTGACCTTTGGTCAAGTTTCCCAAATTTCACTTTTGTTTGTTATTTTTGTTCTATGCAGGGTAGTTATTATGTATTCCAAGTACACGGAGATTGGGTGCACCATTATTATCAGTACATCTGGAATAGCAGTTAATTGGCAGAATGGCAGACCCCTAAGGCGCTGAAAGACTATCCATTCTGGCTAGAGCTCAACTTAATCAACAAACTGATGGCCAGTCAGAGCGTCATCCTAATCCTGATGATGATGATTTGGGGGATGATGAATTATTAGATCTTGTTAACGTAGGGCATGCAGAGAATGTGGCTGCACCAGTAAATTGAAGTGTAAACAGGAATCGTCCCTTTAGGGCGAGGTAGGATTGATAACAGGTATAATTTGATCTAAATGATAATGAATATGGAATGAAAGGAGCAGGTTCAACAGGAGCTATTGTTCCTGTACCTCTAGAACCCGGACCTAAGTTTAATATTACCAGTACAATAATTCAACTCCTTCATCTTAAGGGTTGTTCGGTGGTATTCTAGGAGATGATCCAAACATACATTTGATGAACTTTGTCACCATTTGAAAGTATTTTGATAACCTAAGAGTGGGACGAAATTCCATTCTTTTGTATTTGTTTCCTTTGTATCTATCTGGGGAAGCGACACTGTGGCTTAATGGGCTAACTCCTAACTTTATCACCAACTGGAGTCAGTTGAAAGAGGCTTTCCTAGAAAGGTTCTTTCCACCTTCTAGGAGGGTACAATTACGAGATGAGATCAGTAACTTCCGACAACTTCCCACTAAAGCTCTTCATGAGACCTGGGAGAGGTTTAAAAAAAAGGTGATACAGTTCCCGAATCACAATATGACCGATATTAATTTGATGGAGACTCTATATAGATCTCTAAACTCTATTATGAATCCAGTTGTAGATAATGCTGCAGGAGGGTCATTTGTTAATCTTACTCTTCCAGAGGCTTCAGAGATACATGATCGAATGACCAAACAAAGTAGACCTTGGCATATCAGGGATTCTATGGTAGAAAACCCTATTGTATCCAATGGTATGACTATAGAGTAATGAAAGAAGGAGGAGGAACGTGACCAGGACATGGCACACTTGAAGACACAGATGGATTTATTAACTAAGCATCTATTATATGAAAAATAGAGAAGGTGAAAGCTATTGCATCTCAAGGTAGAGCTGACTCTGATTCAGAAGTAGACACAAACTATCTAAATAATTAGGGGGGTTTCAAAAGCAATAGCTAAAGAAATCAAGGTTGGAACTATTACAACAAGGCTGATTACAAGGATAGGGATCAAAGAAACTAGAAGAACAAGAATGATAGGAGTGAACTATATGTAACTTCTAGAAGCAGAGATAATACTGAAAATAGCTTTTGCAAGATATCCATGGAGGACATGATGGAGAAATTATTAAAGGGAGTTGAGGCTACCAACTCTAGGGTGACTACTATGAAGAGTGTTTTGTCTTTCATGATTTAGTTGGTAAACTCACACTCTACTTTTATCAAATAATTAGAGCAGCAATTGAGTCAACTCTCAGCAGCATTGATTCATAGGAAGAGCAAAACTTTGCCAAGAAATACAATTCAGAATCCTCTTAATGATGGCTCCCATATGGAAATTACCACATAGAGTGGTAAGGTATTACAAGGCCTTTCTGTGGGCAAAGCTGTGAATGGAGAGGTGATCAAAAAAGATGTTGAGCTTAAAGAAAGTAATCCAGTAAAATATGAGAAGCTGGATGGCATTGATATCCCTTCTAATCTTCAGTAGTTGATGAGTTAGGAATAGGGAAAGACAAGGAAAAGGAAGCAGTGGTGACTAGTCTTCCAAAACCATCGCCTCCCTTTCTTCATAGATTGAAGAAGAAGGCCGATGATACAAAGTTTAGTATATACATGGCAATAATAAAACAACTAACAATGAATATACCTTTGGTGGAGGAACTTGAATAGATGCCAGGATATGCTAAATTTATGAAAGATCTTGTGATGAAGAAGAAAGAAGTAAGTTATGAACCGGTGGATAACCCTCATCATTATAGTACTATTTCTACATGATCCTTGGTGTAGAAGAAGGCAGACCCAGGAGCATTCACCATCCCTTGTACAATTGGGTCTCTTGATTTTGCAAAGTCCTTAAATGATCTGGGAACGAGAATTAATATGATGCCGCTAGCTGTTTATAAGAAGTTCGGTTTGGGAGATCCCAAACCCACAAATATGCAACTTGTGATGGCAGATAGGTCGGTAAAGGTACATGTTGGTATTTTATATTATGTGCTAATGAAGGTTGCTAGCTTCATATTTCCTGTGGATTTTATTATTCTAGATTGCGAGGTGGAGTTCGAGGTGCACATAATCTTGGGTCAACCTTTTCTTACAGTCGAACGAATGTTTATTGATTTGTGATCCAATGAGCTCTTAATCAGGCTAAATGATGAAATGGTACAATTTGATGTGTCCCAATCTATGAAAAAACATAAGAAGATGAGAGTGTTCTCTTTTGTTGATGTTTATTATGAGGATGAATAGGAAGCGCTGGTAGAGGAGAAATTTGTTGTTGAGACCTTAGCTGTAGTTCTAATGAATTTTGATAGTGAGAGTATTAAAGATTATGAGGAAACTATTTGTGCTTTGATGGGAATGGGATCATATTATTATTCTCCCAAAAAGCTTGATCTGGATCTTAAAAATTGCCCCAGCTAATCCATCTATTGAGGAGCCACCAGTGTTGGAGTTTAAAGAATTGCCAGATCATCTTCGATATGTGTTTTTAGATAGTGGAAACACTTTACCTATCATCATTGTGGCTGATTTAGGTGAGCAATAGGTGGAGGCACTTATTTCAGTGCTTCAGAGGTACAAAAGGGCGATAGGACGGACTATCGCAGATAATATTGGCCCCCCTCAAGGTATTTGCACTCATAAAATTCAGTTAGAAGAGGACTATACACTAATAATTGAGCATCAACGTCGTCTTAACCCACCCATGCAAGTGATTCTTAAGAAGGAAATCATTAAATGGCTTGATGCAGGAGTTGTATATCCCATTTTTGATAGTAAATAGGTGAGTCCCGTATAATATGTGCCCAAGAAAGGGGGCATGACAGTTTTAGCGAACGAAAAAAATGAGTTGATACCAATCAGACTTGTCACTGGGTAGAGTGTTTGCATGGATTATTGAAAACTCAACTCATGGATGTTGAAGGACCACTTCCCAATGCCTTTCATGGATCAGATGCTTGATCAATTGGCGGGAAGTGGTTGGTACTATTTTCTAGATAGGGATTTTGGTTATAATCAAATTTCTATCACCCTGAAAGATCAGGACAAAATGACATTCACCTGTCCGTATTGTGTTCAAGAAAATGTTGTCTAGATTATGTAATGCACCCACTACCTTTCAACGGTGCATGATGTCTATTTTCTTAGACATGGTTAAAGACACCTTGGAGGTGTTTATGGATGATTTTATGTGGTAGGAGATTCGTTTGAGCTGGGTTTAGTGAATTTGAGTAGGGCATTACAGTGATGAGAAGAGTTTAACCTTGTTCTTAAATGGGAAAAATGCCACTTCATGGTGAATGAGGGCATTGTTCTTGGGAAAAAAATCTCAACAAAAGGGATTGAGATTGATTAAGCTAAAGTCGAGGTTATAGAGAAGCTTCCACCTCTTATTTCAGTAAAGGGGGTGTGTAGTTTCCTTGGTCACGGGGTTTTTATCAGAGATTTATAAAAAACTTCTTAAAAATTGCAAATCCACTTTGTAAACTTTTGGAGAAGGAGGTTAATTTCAACTTTGATGATGATTTCTTGAAGGCATTTGAATTCCTCAAAGGGAAGCTATTTGACGCACCTATTATTGTTACATCGAATTGGTCAAAACCATTTGAAATTATGTGTGATGCAAGCGGTGTTGCACTTGGGGATGTACTTGGGAAGATGAGGGATAAGCTATTTAATCCCATTTATTATGCAAGCAAATTACTGAATGAGGCCCAAAAGAATTATACTGTCACTGAACAGGAACTTCTTACAGTAGTTTATGCTTTTGAGAAGTTCCAGGCTTATTTGTTAGGAACCAAGGTGGTGGTCCATACTGACTACTCATTCTTGTGATATTTGATAGTGAAAAAAGATGCAAAACCAAGGTTGATTAGACGGGTGCTATTACTTTAAGAATTTGACTTCGACGTAAAAGATCAGAAGGGTTGCAAAAGCCAAGTTGCAAACCATCTGTCCAGGCTTGAAGGGAAGCAAGCAGTTAGATATGAACTTAAGATCAATGAGACATTCCTGGATAAGGAAATCTTACTGTTTCTATTGAAAAAATACTTTGGTACGCTGATTTCACAAACTATGTGGTGAGTGAGGTGATGTCAGAGAATCTTTCTTATCATCAAAGAAAAAAGTTTCTCCATGATAAGACATATTACTTCTGGGATGATCCGTATCTGTTTCGGCGATGTGCTGACAATATCATAAGGAGATGTGTTTCAGAAGTAGATATGTTGAGTATCTTGGGAGTATCCCATGCCTCCCCGGTAGGTGGTCACCATGTTAGTGATCGTACTGCTAGAAAAGTTCTACAAAGGGGCTACTATTGGTCGACTTTGTTCAAAGATTCTTATGAGTTCGTGAGAAGATGTGACCAATGTCAGAGGCAGGGGTCAATCTCCAAGTGCCATGAAATGACTTTGACAAAAATGATGGAGGTAGAATTATTCGACGTCTGGGGCATCGACTTCATGGGACCTTTTATGAGATCATATGGGATGAAATACACTCTAGTTGTTGTTGATTATGTCTCAAAATGGGTTGAATATGTCTCTTTAGCTGACAAAAAAGGGAAGAGAGTAGTTGTGGTCCTTAAAAGGAGCATTTTCTCTTGATTCGGGGTACGATACACCATTATAAATGATGGTGGATCTCACTTTTGCAATTGTATGGTTTGAGCTGCCTTAGAAAAGTATGGTGTTAAGTAAGACAAGGAAGTGACTCCATACCACCTACAAACTAGTGGGCAAGTAGAGATTTTAAATGGAGAAATCAAAGCCATATTTACGAAAATAGTGAATGCTAGCAGACAAGACTGTTCTAGGCAGCTTGATGATGCCTTATGAGGATTCAAAACAACTTTTAAGACACCAATAGGCATGTCACCGTACCATTTGGATTACAGTAAGGCGTGTCATTTACTAATTGATTTGGAGTATAAGGTGCTGTGGGCACTTAAGAGGCTGAATTTGAAATAGAATGAGGCAGTGCAGTTGAGGTTAGGGCAGCTGAATGAGATGGATGAGTTCCGTCTTAGGGCATATAAAAGAGATGATCCTTACAAGGAGATGATGAAGAAGTACCATGATTGGAGTATTACAAAAAAGAGATTTTCAGAAGGGTTATTGGGTGCTTCTCTTCAACTCCAGACTAAAACTGTTCCCAAGTAAGGTTAAATCAAAATTGTCGGGTCCATTCCATGTTAATCAAGCCAACTTGTTTGGAGTAGTTGAACTTGCAAACAAAGATGGAAGTGTCTTCAAAGTGAATGGGTAACAACTGAAGTTGTATATCGATCTAATGGACTCGATAAAGTGCATAGCTACTTCCAATCTCAATGAAGTTTGAGAAATCGAGATAACTGCGTCGTGCCGCGATAGTAATTCAGGTGCTAGTGGCAGGCAACCCACCAAGGGTTTTTTTAATCGTAGTCATAGCTTATTTGTTATTTTTGTGTGATCTGATATGTTGTGAACTATGCAGTACTGATATTGCTGAAAGGGAAGATTTTTATAGCCAGATGTTTGAGTCGGCGGACCGTCAGCAACCTGAAGGACTGTCAGATGAACCGTCACCCTTAAGCTAAAATACTGAGTTTTTGGTATAGGATGATGGACCGCTCGATGTACCATCGCATAGTTGATGGACTATCGTAGTAACCATTTCAGAAGGACCTGAAAGGTATGTCTTTGGTAAGACTTGACGGCCAATTTAGAGGACCGTCGCAAAGCTGGTAGACCGTTGGGTTAACCCTCAAATGTAAACCTAGTTATGGGTAGGGTCGGGTTAAAGCTAATGCATATTTATATGACCCGTACTTGACCCAAAGACTTTTAAAAAGATAAAATAGGATGGTTACATACGTTGTAACCTCTTTAAAGTCTAAAACTATCCAACTCTCTCTGGATTCAAAGAATCTGAAGGAAGTTACTCCCTCTAGGACTCTCCATCTTCTTTCTTCCTCTCCTATTTAAACAACATCACCCTTCTCTTCTTATCATAACAATAAAAGTTATCAATCATTAACAAGAGTTTAAAATTTCTTTCATTCCTAAATTTCCAAGAGAAGGGAGTGCAGTACTACACCATCAAGATATGATCATAACCCTTTATTTATTCTTTGAATCACAAAAACATAAAGTGAATAAATGTTTGGTTGGTACAATTTCATCTTAATTTCTTCTTGTGATTTGAATTATTGATGTTATAAGTTCTAAACTTTGGTATATGTTGTTTGGGTGAAGTCTGAGTAACCCACGTGTTTAGACTTGAAAAATTTGTGCTTAAATGGGAATGTATTGTCATCACTATCTAAAAATTGTGTGAAGTATGCTAGGTGTTCAAAAAATACATATGTGAAATGTTGAACTAAAAAGGGTTGATAACAGTCAACTTGGCAGGATGTCAAACTTGTAACGGACTGGTAGGTGAACCATCACAAAGAACCCACTGATGTCATACACCAGATAGAAGCGATGGATAACTTAGCAGATTGTCGATAACCTGGTGGCCCATTAGTTTAACCGTCATAAAGGACAGAGAATTGGTACTTACCGGATAAGTCTTGACGGTCAGACTGATGGACCGTCAACCCTACGATGGACTGCCAGAGTGATTGTCAAGACAAAAAATTCACTATTTTGGCCGATTTTATTCTGCAAACTAATACATTACTCATTTTTAGGCACCATGGCATGAAAACTCCCATTGACTAGAGGCTGTGGTCGGGAAAGAGGTAGAGCCAAACCTTTTAGGAGCGAGGAGGAACCAACCTTCATTACTCGCCAAAGGGACCAGAAACTTTCTACACTCTCCCATTCTTAAGAGAAAAGTGACAATATCACCATCAGTACTATGTTGAACCTCGATGAGGCAAGGGTAATCGCATGTCATCCCAACCTAATTGAGGATGAAACTGAGGCTACCAATGTAGAGGCACAAACTGAAGCAGCCGATGTGGAGACTGAGACTAAGGATGCCAACTTGATCAGGCTTAAGGATCCTCAAATCAGAGAGTCTGTCAGATGGCAACTAGATAGAGCAAGGGAAAAATTTTATGATGGGTTGGCACCAACAGCAAGTGGTCCAATCAAAAGACTATTTACTGAGGAGCATCAGATTATAACAATGGAGTTACACGAATATCTGGAGTTAGAGCATTACTTTAATGAGTATGAATTGGCATGGATGAGCAAGCTCCCCACATCATATCAGCCAAATCTGGTAAGGGAATTCTTTGCTAACTATTTGGTATTGGTAGGAAAGGATATTCTAAAGGGCTTAAAGATTTCAGATTTATCAAACAGGGAGTCAGTACCAGTCCAAGGAGTTACCAATTAAATATCAGCCTGAAACATCAATAGGATATTGTTTAGGCTAGACTATGAAACCCTATCTGCTATTCCAGAACATGAGTACCAACTACGTAATACATCTACCCAAAGATCCTAGCTGGGTGTAGTGTTGACCGATGAGGTTAATCCTTCCTTGTAAACAAACCCACCTGAGTTCATAGTGAAGTCTTCCCTTAGATTCAGAGCTAAATTTTGGTGGGCTGTGGTTTGATTGATACTTATGCCAATAGAAGGTGATGCTAATCTTGATATTCATCGGGTTGTACTTGTTGTACATTTGTTGTTCGGACTGAAGATTGATTTTGGTCAGATCATTGCCGATGATCTATTAATGAGAGGAATAAGGTGGCTAGCGTACTACCATTTCCATGCTTAATCACAGAATCATATAGGCAGGCAGGTGTGCCCCTAATTTGTGTGGTGGATGATGAGGTTTACGCGTCATATAAAAAGGACATTGAGAAGTCCAAGGATGACTCAAAGTTTTAAGTGAGGGTCACCAAACCTCCAGCCAATCAAACTCAGTCAGCACCAGCCCTAGAAACTTTAGAGATTCCAATAGGTATGTCGTTGTCAATTACAAATTAAGTACCTCCTGATTATGTGCTAGCAAATGTATTTATAGGGTCAGAATCTGCACCACCAACTGGTAGGATAGAATTTGCAGAATATAGGTTGACGCAGGAAAATTTTACCAAGTATGTGAAAGTGCAAAAGAAATTCAAGAAGCAGCTTGACACTTAGGCTATAGAATTTAAACATTTTGTTGACAGAATTATAGCTGAGGCAATTCATTCATTCCTAGATATTCAGATAAGGATGGCTGTATATAGGAGAAAATCAACAAAAGTCTGGATTCACTGTCCATTCTAGACTTGGCGAGGTTCATGGCAGAGTTTAATAAAGCACAAGCTGACATCAATGAGTTGAAGAGCAAGTAGCCACAGTGGTCCACTTTTGATCCAGCCTAGGTAATGAGTGATGAAGATGAGGGAATTATTGACCTGATGGGATGACCAGTGAAATACAAAGGGAAGCAATATGTAGATGAATGTGCCAAAAGAAAAGCTAAAAATAGAAGAAAGAGAGAAGCCATGATGCTGAAAGAGTGAGAGCAATATCATATGAAAAAATCCTCAAAAATATTAAAGAGAGATAGAGAGAGAATAAGGAAGAGAGTAAAAGATAAAACGGTTGGAGTGTCTACTAGTTCTACCCCAGTCAGGGGGGCAAACTTCAGACCCAGTCCGGGATGTGGTACCTGCGATTTTAGAGGGTGAGTTTATGAGTACCCCCACCACATTGGGTCAATGTTCTTGTAGGTGAGGATTCAGTTTCCTCACCATACTTCACAGATGCCTCAGATGACTAAGAGGTAATACATGTATATCCATTCTTTTGTACTTTTATTTGATGCTTTGAGGACAATACATGTATTTTTTTTATGGGAGTGGTGTACTTTTACCTTGGGGAGTTGTGTTGCTGATATTCTTTTCCTCCTATGTGCTATCTAGGAGAATCAGCATGTCTAGGATTATGTTTAAGTTTGTATATTTTTCTTTTCTAGTATTAACTTTTGGTTTGGATCTTTCCTTTCGTAAGTCCTATTCTGTTTTTAATGTTGTTCCATTAAATAAAAGTTTCATTTATGTTAGTACCTTGTTATGAATAAGGATAATGAATGATGTTGGCATCAAGCTATGATTATGTCTGTATGACTATTTACTTTTTGTCTTCTAGTATATGTGATAAACTATTAGTGAATCTATAGTTGGCAGTAACTTGTAATATATGCATGACATATGATGTAAATATTAAGAACAGTAGAATGAGTTTGACTTAGTTTCATGTGTGTGCGAGTATTTGTATTAGTTCTTACATAGTGTAGTACCTAGAAATTGCCTAGTTTAATTAATGTTGTGTTGTAGTTGATAAAATAAGAAATGATAGCAGGCCGCCTTATACTTTTATTCTACTTAGCAAAAATAATTAACCCCACCAAAAAGAATTTTCCATTTTTGAACCCTTCTTTGAGCCTATGTTAATTTTTCTTCATCACCAATCATACTATTTAACTCTCATTAAGTTGTTAATACCTAGCTCTGGCCCTGGCCTAATAGTTGGCATTATGAACCTAAACTCAAGCAAAACACCTAAGTTAAGGATGGCTATTGTCAAACTATTAACTGTCTAAGGAAAGTTTGTTTAGATCCTGGTCTAAAGCATCTAACGCTGGTCTACTCAAGAAACTATTCACCTTGACTGATTTCATCACCATAAGTTGAGGGTGGATGATGCTTGTGTGTATATAAAAAAGGGGGTTGCTATGGTTAAGTGTAAATGAATGAGAAAAGGGTGAGAGAACTAGTTCAAAAATCGCCTTGGTAGGTAGAAGTTGAGGGAAAAGAGAGTTAAATCCTAGTGTTAAGTCATTTTTTCCCAAAATTTCTTCCTCACCTAGCTCCGAAGCCTCATTACAAGCCTAAGAAAGACTTGCTTGATCTTGGCGAATCAACTATAAGGGAGCGGTAGATGATAAGGGAAAGCCTATGGGTATGTGTACTATGTTTGTAACTTCTTTGATGAGCATAAAAGTTCTAATTTGTATCCATGAAATATAATGAGTGGTGGATTTCCTTGACTGTGAGGGCAACTTGAGTTACACTTAATTTGGCTGATCTTTGTAGATTCTTGCAGCCATATTATTTATATGTACTGATTTTGAAATAATGTTGGTTATGGATCCTTATATGTTGAGCCATATAATTAGGATGACAAGTTAATGATTGTGTGAAAACTGGTTCAGTAAGTTGAATGCCTATCATTATATTATTCATATTTATAATTTGGTGTTGAGATGATTGAGGACAAACAATTATCCTAAGTTGAAGATGTTGATGCTCCAGCTTTTGACAGAACATTTTGCATTCTTTTCTTTGGAAAATTGTGTGTTTTCAAGTAACTAAAGTTGTATTTAATAGTGGATCTGAGTGATTTCAGGTTAAGGAGTTAGCAGAAGGAGAAAACTCAAGAAATAGTAAAACAAAGTCACTGACAGTCAAAATAGCAGACCGTCAGTCATACGACAGATCGTTGGGAGCATCGTCAGATCTAAGCAGAAGGTTTCAAGTGGATGACCCATGCAGCAATCTAAGTGGCGTACCGTTAAGCTTTCAGCGGACCGCCAACTTGGCCATCAGGTTTAATAAGAATGCAGGATTTTAGAAGTCTTAGGATGGATTGTGTGATGGACCATCAGACTATAGATGGTCTGCCAAGGTAGCCGTCAGGATTAAACTAAACCTGACATCCTAGAGCACTCAGCGATGGTCCATGTGATGGACCGTCAGTTGGATCGTCAACTTGGACGTGGCATTTTTTGAGTTTAAATTTTAAATCTTCTAAACCTTGGAGCATATAAATACCCAATTAGGGTTTTATTGAGAAGATTACATTGAATTTTGTATATTGTTACCTTAGTTTTCCTTCTTCAAAACTCTCTGTAACGTAGAAATTTATGAATAAGTCTAAACTTGTGGATCTAATCATTCCATTGCTATTGAATATTCAAGGACTAATTCTTGTAACTTTTGTAAGTGAATTCTGAATTTATTTATGAATAATACAAGGATTCTTTCTCTTTCTTCTATGGATATAAGTGGCTAAGCCCCCATAACTAAGGTTATGGGAGCCTTGATGTGAACAACAAATATGGGTTCTGATTCTAATTGAGTTTTTGTAGGTAATTAATATTGCATAAACCCTTCTTCACTTTAATGACTTTCCTTGGTTGCAAAATTAAAAGGTGAGCCCAAAAAAATCAAAAAGTGTTAATTGGGAATAAAAGGGTTTACATATAATCTAGAGGCCTAAACTTTTAGACTAATGGAAAATGACTTTATAGGATTGACCTATATGAGAAAATGGTTGAATAATCAATACATACTTTATGTTTGAAAGAATTAAAGAAAAAGCTATCCATTAAGGTTGAGAAACTAATAGGCAAACAATAGAATTCTGCTACTCTTGCAATTGAAGTTATTGATTGGAACTCAAGAGTGATTTACAACCTTAATTGTTTAAGCATCATGGAAACCATGACTCTAGTTTATTTAATATCATTGAATTACGACTTGCAGAAAGAATCATTAGTTGGAACAACTCTGTTATAATTATTTATAATACAATTCATAAACTAAAACACCATTAATTTAGGAACCTTTGATCAACAGTCTGATAACAATCACAATACTTAGTGAACAAGTATTCCCTGTGGGATTTGACACCCAACTTAGTTGGGTTCTATATTTGACAACGACCGCTTACTCTTTCGTAAGAGAGGTGTAATTTGGGCATATCAAGGGGTTCATCATGTTTTGAGATTCTTCTGGTGTTGGTCTTGGTTGTGTTTTGATGTAGCAGGGTCATGTTATTTCTTATGCTTGTAGACAAATTAAAGTGCATAAGCGTAACTACTGGACTCATGATTTAGGGTTGTGGCGATAGTTTTCGTGCTCAATATTTGGAGGCATTGTTTGTATGGTGTCTATTGTGAGGTTTTCATCGATCATCATAGCTTTCAATATCTTATGAACCAGTGTGAGCTTAATTCTCATTGGCACAGATGAATAGAGTTTTTAAAAGACTATGATATCTCCATTTGTATCATCCAAGTAAGGCATATATGGTAGCTAATGCCTTGAGCCACAAGGCACTGAGTATGGGTAGATTTTCATGCATATCAGTTTCTCAGAGGCCTATGGAATGGGACATTCAGTCCTTAGCCAATTTGATGGTTCTCCTTAATATTTTTTATCCTATGAGTATTTTGGCTTGCGTGGAGGCAAGGTCCTTCACATTTAAGCAGATTTGTGATCATCAGTATAAGGATAGCAACCAGTGTTTTCTCTATGATTAGGTGGTGAGAGGTGAGTCTGGGAAGCATACCATTGATTTTAAGGGTATCTTAAGATTCTTGGGTTGTATTTGTGTTCCCCGGCTTATTACTTGATTCAATAAATTCTTCATAAGCCTCACAGCTCTAGATATTCCATTCATCCTAGTACAGCTAAGATTTTTAGAGATTTGAGGCAACATTATTAATGGGATGGGATGAAGAGAGATATGGCATAGTTTGTGGCTTGTTTCTTATGTTGTCAGTAAGTTAAGTCGAGCGTCAACGTCCATGTGGATTGAATCAAAGATTTCCCATCCCTGAATGGAGATAGGAAAGGATTACTGTGGACTTCATTAGTGGTTTTCCTCATACTTCCCATGGCCATGATAGAATTTGGGTTATTGTGGATCGTTTAACCAAGTCGGCACATTTCATTCCTATTTAGATGACCTTCAGTGCACAGAGATTAGCCCAAATTTATGTTTGGAAGATAGTTCACTTGTATAGGGTATCCATTTCTATCTTATCAGACTATGGTTCTATATTTACTTTGCCATTTTAGGATGTATTGCAGGTTGAGTTGGCTTCTCGGGTGGATTTAAGTACAACTATTCATCCACAGATAGATAGTCAGTCTGAGCAGACTAGTTAGGTGCTTAAGGATATGCACCGAGCCTGTGTTATGGATTTTAGAGTACAGTGGGTTCAACATTTAGCATTTGTAGAGTTTTCCTACAATAACAACTATTATTTGAGTACTGAGATGGAACCTGATAAGGCTTTGTATGGTAAGAGATTTCATTCTCTAATAGGGTTTCATACTTTTAAGGTGAGACCTCATGGTACAGATTTTCTTTAGGACTCGTTGGATAAAGTTAGGGTGATTTAGGTTAGGCTGAGAGCAACCTAGAGTAGGAAGAAGGCCGATATCGACTGTAGGCTTTGTGCCTTTAGATTAAAAGTTGGTGCCCATGTATTCCATCATATTTGTCCTATAAGAGGTGTTATGAGGTTTGAAATAAGGGGTAAGCTCAACCCTCATTATATTAGAGCTTTGAGATTCTCCACATAGTTGGCGAGGTGGCTTATGAGTTAGCCTTACCTCAAAATTTTACTGCTGTTCATCCGGTCTTCCATGTCTCTATGTTGCGGAAGTATATTCCTGATTCTTCTCATGTGCTTAGGTGGAATTCAATTCAGTTGGATGAGCAGTTGACCTTTGTAGATAAGCCCGTGCTAATTTTTGCTTGTAATGTGAGATAGTTGCGTACTAGAGAAATTTTGGTAATTAAGGTTTAGTGGAGGCATCGCCCAGTGGAGGAGGCCACTTTGAAGGATATGTGGGCCCAGTATTATCATTTGTTTGAGACTTTAGGTATTTTCATTATCTTTAATTTTTGGGGATGAAAGTTCCTTAGTAGTGGATGTTGTAATAGCCCAATAGCCCTTTCAGTTATTTTTCGTGATTATACTTATTTTTTTTGTTAGATCTTTTCCATCGCTTCCCCAAGTTATTTATGACTTGCTGGAATTGGTAGTTTAGTTACCGGGTAGTCCATTTATTTTTTAGAACTATTTCTCTATTTAGAAGTCTTCACTGATTCCAAATGGCCATCGAGCAATAACTTTAGTAAAACAATATCAAATGTGAATTCAAACTGTGTCGATAGCTCTGGAATATAAATTTTTGGTTGGGTAGACCTTTGGTTTGGGACCCACCATACCCAAACTGATTTTGGCCTATTGGTCAGAGAGATGAGAAATTAGAAATTTGGGTGTACAACCTATATTTGGTCTAAACAACCTCGGATAGAAAAACCTACTTTACCAATGCGTCTAGAACTTTAAAATCAATGTGGTTACATATCTCGTTTGTCCATATTGGACTCCGGATGTATCTCGAGGCCTTGGCCTGAACACGAAATCAAATTCCAAGTTTCAGGTATCTCTCAGTGCAACAAGTACCGAGATCACATGGGCATAAGAGAAATCATGAAGGCTGCAATTGTGGTTGGCATGTGTGCGCGATCACCAGTCCTGAGGTCCTAGTATGGGCCATTTAAAATCCCTCTTTGGCTTAAAATTGGCTATTTCTTCATTATCTTGAGCCTCTAAAAACCTAACAGAGACAATAGTCTTTATGGTGTGTGTTGAGTGTTGATTGGGATCTTAAACAACTTGCATATTCTTGATTTGCATCAAATCTAAGGTAAGATTCCCTTAATTATAATGCTAAATTCTTGATTGTTAGACCCAAAAACCCCTAATGGCTTAAGTCTTGATTTTAGCCACAAATATGGTTAGTTCGCATCGATTTATTTAGGGTTATAACTCCCTAATGGTATTTGAACAATGGGTTGGTATCGAAAAGTCATTTTTCATATGTGGGACCCACTTGGGGTTTTTTGGTGTCGTTTTGGACCCAAAGCATAATAGTGCAATATGGGTGTTGATATTCTCGTATTAATTCATAGATTATGTTGTTGATAGCTTGGCTCATGGAAGAAGCTTTAAGGAAAGAGAAAACAAAGATTTTTGGTTTATGAGCTATATTTGGATTTGAGGTAAATTAGGCTTTCTTATAGTTGGATTCAACTTTATTTTTCTATGGCTTTGATATCTTGATAAGATTGGATGGGGTCTTAGATGTTGAATTAGTAGATGGTAATAGTTGGGACTTGTTGAAACATATAGGCTACTGAACTTGTTAAGTGTGATATTTGACTCACAGTCAAGAACCTTGGTTAGTTAGGCTTGTTATCTCATGAATAGCATGAGAATGCTCTAGTTTATTTAGTTAGATATGACTGACTATGTATACTCACCTTAGTAGTATGTCCGCCTAGTTTCTTGTAGTTATGAAGTTGTTTTAGGTGCTTTGGATGACTTAAATGTAGTACTTAAGGAAGAATAGTCCTATGGAACTATATTGGATTGATAAGCCTTGAGACATGATGTAGATAACCTAGTAAACTTTCTTGTAGAAGTTAGACTTGAAGAAGAGAATTTGGGGTATTAGAAGCGAAATTTAACCTGCCTTAAACTTGAACTATGTAACTCCATTAGTGACCTAGATGCGTATTGGACACCTAGAATGTACCTATGGCTATGCTACCACTTAGCCTATTGGCTAGTTACTAAATGAACCTTCAATAATGTTAATACTCATATTATGCTCAAGACTAGTGACTAAACTTATGTCTGTGCCAAAGAATCCCTTTGTGCTAGTTTTGTGAATCATACCTATTAAGAGAGAATTTAGAAATTATAACCATGACTTATAATTGACCATGCAAATAATTATGGTAAGCCCAGTAGTGTATTGAGTGTGCACACCTTATGGATATGATTGTTCATGCACTTACTATTATAATGTATTGATAATGAATGGTGAGATACTATGACATGTTCTATCTATCTATCTATCAGTCTGTCTGTCTGTCTGTCTGTCTATCTATCTATCTATCTACCTAGCTACCTACCTACCTACCTAGCTATCTGTTTGTCTGTCTGTCTGCTCTATCTATCTATCTATCTATCTATCTATCTATCTATCTATCTATATTGATGTTATAATGAATATTAATGCTATGGTGAATGTAGATGATACTATTATTCCTGGGAAGTTTGGAGAATATATTGATGATATGATGATGCCCGAAAGGTTTGGAGGATACATTGATGATATGATGATGCCTGGTGAGTACTGAGGATATATTGATAATATGATGATGCCCAAAAAGTTCAGAGAATATATTAATGATATTATGATGCCCGGTACATCTGAAGGATATAATAATAATATGATGATGCCCAGTAAATTTGGAGGGTATTGATGTTATGGTGATGCCTGGTAAGTTCGAAGGATGTATTGATGACATAATGATGCCCAGTACATCCGAAGGATATATTGATATCATAAATGGTAAACATGTGTATATATGTCTATATGTGTGATTATGCCCTTATATATGTAGATCCGTATGTGCCTTGAAGAGATAATGCTAATCATCGGATGTTGGTTATAATTCTTATTTCTTATTCACTTATTTAGTAGTGTGGTTCTCACTAGTGTTAAGTGGTGAGTAGGGATAGAATATGTCGAATAAAGAGTTAAGGCTAATTGGCAAGTGGAATCTTATATTGAAATAAGAACTCACCTTGTCGATATATTTGGCTTGAGTAAATGGATAATTATGGAATTTTGCTTAGTAAAATGGGTTATGTGATAACTAGATATCTATATAAGGTGGTCGTATCACTAGATAGATAGAAGACTAGAATACTAGTTGGTGGTCCTTGCTTAGCTAAAATATTCTAACTAGTAATTATGGTTGTAAAATTGCTAATTATGATAATAGACTTAGCATTGTTGATGATTAGTGATATTGATGTCTAGTATGTAATGTCGTTGGTTGCTTAACTGAGGACTTAGATAATTATGGTGCTAACTAGTAAAAATTATTGTTAATGGATAGATTAGTGTGTTTATAATATACATCCTCTTCCTACATGATGACTAGTACACCTATGATAACCAGGAATGTGCCTTGGTTAAATGGTTATTCTGGTCCAGTTGTACATCTTGACTAGAGGTGGATGTTGGCTATCTAGTGAATCATAATTTGTTGCTACTTCATGAAGAAGGAGTATATAAAGAATCAATTACGATAATAATTGGAGGTCTTATGATGACTAGCAAACTAGTAGTCTAAAAATAAGTCTTAGTTAGGTAATAATGACTAGATAGAGTGTATTGATATCATAGATATCTAAATGACAATATGACTATGGTTATGATTACCTTGGTGTATGTTAATTCAATTGTGGATATTGATGATGATCATTAATCTTTGTAAATGACCTTTGATAGGAATTGTAGAAACCAGAGATATGAAAAGTGGTGAACCTCACATATTGAGAAGTTTATTATGTGTCAAATTACTTAAATATTGTATCCTTTCTTGCACTCTCCGGTGGTATGGGATGCCATAAAGAATTCTTTACTTTATTGTTCCTTGTGTGTACTTCTCGGTGGTATGGGATGCCATGGTGAATTCTTTTACTTATGCTTTATAGGATGTTGTATATCTTCTCGGTGTTATTATGATAGTGGTTGTATTAGTGATGCTTTATGCTTTGGATCATATAATCTTATATATAATGGTATTATCGCATGAAGAATAAATATGTCATAGTTTTGTTCTACTTGATTATTGATTGTATCTAGTGATGATGAAGATTATTCAGGTTTAATTTTGTACCTTGACTTAGAGATATTGTCTTGCTTTATATCATCTTTATATCATAATTTATCTCAGTTGGACAATGATGCCTACTGAGTACCCATTGTTTTGGTACTCATACTACACTTCTGTATATTTTTAGTGTAGACCCAAGTACTAGTTGCTGCTACTAAGTTTAGATCAGGTTGTGTTGATATTCTTGAGATAGGGTAAGCTCTTAGAGTTTTGAGTAGCTGATTTCCCTCATATCTTTATTTAATCTTTTGTATTCAAGATGAATGTGTTAGACTATTTAGACTTTTAGTTATTTTTACTATTGTCGAATTTAGATGCTCTTTTACAGATATTACCAGGTCACGGGAATTGGTATCTATAGTTCTTTGTCTATTATGAATGTTGTTGCTTATGATTGTTTTCTTCTATTGTGGCCCTTGTCGGGCATTTCTACCAAAGTAACTGATTGCCTTAGCTACGAGTTACGATGTTGGATTACCTACTGGTGGTTTTAGTATGCGCCATCATGACTTATGAATTAGGTCGTGACAGAGTCTTCTCTTGAAAGCACTATAGTTGAACCCTATTTATGTGATACCCTTCTTCATTATTTGTGTAACATTGCTGATCCCTTTCTCAAAGAAAGTTATTTGAAAAGAAAAGGTTCTTTGAGCTTAAATATTTTGATTCTAGCCTTGCGTGTATTATGCGCTAAATCATTTGGGCCATATGGCATTCTTGTAGATAATAACACCTTTGCTGATGAATTTATTCTTCATTCCCTTTTATACTACCTCTTTGCCTATGACCATGCCCATACTAGTCTTGGAACTGTGTTTTTGGGGGATAAGAAACTAGTTGCTTGTTCCACATAGTTTAATAAAAATGCTTTAAGGCTCATTCATATCTTTGACCCAAAAAAACCCTTATGGATTGATGATGTATTGGTGGTACCACTTTTGATATGGTCTCTTGAAGAGATAGTGAAACAATTATGTCTTGTGGCTCCTAAGATGAATGTTGTCTTACCTTCTTGGCTTGTTGATTCCATTATGACTATTCTGGTTTCCTTATCTCTTTATATTTGTCATAGCCAATTTCCTTGTAACCTTTTCAATAAGTTTTTCATGATTAAAACAAGAAAGCCTTAGTTATATCTTAATTGTGTGAACCTTGTAATGATGCTATGATTATTTCTGCTAACCTAACCTTATGATATGAGGATGTTGTATTTGTTTGTCCTTTTTTGTTTTTTTTAAGGTTAGGAGTTCAGGTCAACTCCTTTTTAAGAAGAGGAGAATGATACAAGCCAAGCTATCTCCAGACCTTTGGATGGGATACGTATGATGCTTGAGGTACTTGATAACTCCTTACTACTATTAAAATATACCACATAGATAGGATTACCATTAAGGATGGTCAAAAGACTTTGACGAGGTTGAAGGAGTGCAAAATGGGGCTCGAAATCCCTTGGAAGGGATCTGTTCCTAAGGTACTCTGGATCTACCTTTGCTCGCTCTAGCATTTCAATAGCGGGTCAAAATAGCCCCTAGTGGGCCTTTTGTTGCTTGGGTCACTTTTGGGCCCTAATTATGTAACATCTAGCCAAACTATAAATAATTGGTATTTAGGATTATTTTCTTTGTTAGTTTTGTTTAATGATGATGATGAATTAAGGAAAAATCCATTGGGAGTGTTAAATGCTTGGAAAAGCCAATGTTGAACCTGTTTGGAAATAGTGGTTGTATGGGATATTCGATTCCTATTTCAGTCAATGTAAGAGCTAGGTGCTCATAGGTAATCAATAAGGGTTGTCTTTGGGTTTGATACACCCTTCTGTTGCCCTTTTGTTATCTTCTTATGTCTATTTTTCTATCTTCTATCATCTATAGAAAGATAAACACAAGAAGATAACAAAAAGGAAACCAAAGGGTGTATCTAAAATTCCCTGGGGTTTAGCCCTTGGAAATTTCAAGAGCTTTTAACTCACTGCCCTAGAAACAACTCACCATATGAGTTGTATTGTGTGGGTACGGTCAAGAGATGCTAGTTGTTAGGAGTACAGAGAATGGTGGTTGGGTTTTTTTTATGGATGTGGGTAGGTGGGTATGGGTCCTTAGGTGTAGTGAAGGGTTAGTCCTTCATTTAATTCGTAACTTAATAACTTGACTTAGCACTAAGTATGAGTGGCTCACTAAGAGCCGTAAGGATAGGGTACAAGTGGTAAGGTGTACTCATATGTTGTATAGTATCAATTCCTTTGGATTCTATCTTAGGTACGACTAGACCATACTAGTCATATGGTCTGGTGATGAGTTAGGGCCATGGATTCATATAATAGACAATGTGTGGACATCTAACTTTCTATTCTGGGTACGACTAGATGGTACCAATCGTATGCTGTAGTGACGAGTTAGAGGGTCAACTCGTACCCACCTATGCGATTTTTATAGTTTTAAGTTGGGGGTATTTTGGATATTTCCCCTCTTAACTCCTTTTGACCTCATGACATAAAAAACCTTTTGGGACCTCATTAACCCCTTATTCTCAATCAAACACTCTTAAACACTCTTAAAATCACTCTCAAGCTCTTGGTTTAAAAAAAGGCTAAGGTTTTTTCAAGGCAATCATTTGAGCCTCTGAAGGGTTGTTTCTTTCCATATTCTTTGGTTTCTAAGTCATGTTACTCCTCCCTTATTGTTATATCAACTAAAGGCATGCTTTAATGAATGGTTTTAATGATATTATTGTGATTTATTTTGGGTTTTAAAATAGATGTTGGGGGGGTGGGGGTTTTGGTTGTTCTTGGTTGGATAATGTTTTCCCAAGTTTTTCTTATAAAATTTATGATGTAATAGTGTTTTGAACATGTGATTTCATGGGGATGGTCAATTGATACATGGTTTATGGCTTGGAAACATTATGCCTTTAACATGCTTGTTAAATGACTATGGAATGATTTTGTCACATAGTTTAACTATTATTGAAAACTTTGCATTGCATACTATGGTAAGAGAACATAAATTGTTTTGCTTTCTTTTAAATAACTTGTAAGGGCCTTCGTGGACATGAATTTGGATTAACTGCTAATCTTGTGGGTTATATGGGAATCCTCTAAGTTTTCGCTAATGACATTGCTTGTAAGCTATAGTTGGTATGACTACTAGAATTAGTTGTGTGGTTAATTTTAATGCCACATTGGAGATGGACTGATTGCACTCATGCTATGATTATCTAGACCTTCAGACCCATAAGGTCACTTTTAAATTCTCTAATGAACCAGCTATTAAGTAGGAGGGTGGTTCCCTACCTTCTAAGGAGAAGTTTTTATCATGTCTTATAGCTCAGAGATTAATCTCTAAGGGGTGTTTCTATCATCTGGTTCGAGTTACAGATTCTAACTCGAAGGGTCCTTCTTTGTGTTTTGTCCTGGTGGTGAATAAATTTCCTGAGGTATTCCCTAATGACCTTCCTAGTGTTCCTCCTGATAGAGAGATAGAGTTTGGGATTGATCTTATTCTGGAAACTCATCCAATTTTTATTCCCCTATATAGAATGGCTACGACTGAGTTGAAGGAGCTTAAGGAGCAACTCAAAGATCTTTTAGACATAGGTTTTATCCATCCTAGTCTGTACCCGTGGGGCACACCAATTTTATTCATGCGTAAAAAGGATAGTTCCCTTCGGTTGTGCATTGATTACCAGCAGTTGAATACAATGATGATAAAGAATAAGTACCCTCTTCCAAGGATAGATAATTTGTTTGGTTAGTTGAAGGGTGCTAAGTTTTTCTCCAAAATTGATCTTCAAGCCGTGTATCATCAGTTAAAGAATAGGGAGGTGGAAATCCCTAAGACTTCCTTCCGTAGCCAGTATGGACATTTTGTAGTCTTGGTTATGTCTTTTAGGTTGACTAATGCCCCGACAGAATTCATGGACTTAATGAATAGAGTCTTTTGTCAAATTCTGGACTTGTTCATCATCATAGATGATATTTTGGTGTACTTTAAGAGCAAGCTGGATCATGTGAATCACCTCTGCATCGTATTCTAGACCCTAAAAAAGCATCAATTTTATACCAAATTTTTGAAATGTTAATTCTGGTTAAACACTGTCACTTTTCGTAGCCATATCATCTCCTGTGAGGGGATAATGGTGGATCCATAGAAGGTTGTAGTGGTTAAGAAGTATCCTAGACCCATGACTCCAACCGATATTCAAAGCTTCTTGGGTTTAGCAGGTTACTATGGGAGGTTTGTGGAGATTTTTTCAACTATAGCTGCCCCGTTGACTAAGTTGGCTCAGAAGAAGATAAGGTTCTTGTGGCCTGATGCTTATGAGGGTAGTTTTCAAAAGCTGAAGGATAAGCTAACTTCAGCTCTGGTTTTGACCTTGCCTAAAAGCACCGAAGGATTTATGGTATATTATGGTGCATCCTATATGGGGCTTGGTTGTGTCTTGATGTAGCATGGCAAGGTGATAGCTTATGAATCTATATAGTTGAAGGTGCATGGGAAAAGTTATCTGACTCATAACTTGGAGCTTTTGGCTATGGTGTTCACATTGAAAATCTGGCATCACTATTTGTATGGAGTGTATGTGGATATCTTTTCTGATCATAAGAGCCTACAGTATGTGTTTACTAAGAAAAAGATTAACCTCAGGTAAAGGAGATGGCATGAGTTTTTCAAGGATTATGACATGAGTCTTTATTACCACCTAGGTAAAGCTAACGTGGTTGCTATAATCTTAGCATATTATCCATAAGGAGTCTAGCTCATCTGGATAAGAAGAAGTGAGAGTTGGAGAAGGATTGGCTAACCTTGGAATTCTTCTCTTGGACTCTGAGGATGGTGTCATATTTGTGCAGGAGGTGGCGTGGTCGTCTCTTGGTGCTAAAATTAAGGAGAACTAGATGTTAGATGCTGTCTTGATGAGGATCAAGGGTAATGTAGTTGGGCAAAAAGAGTTGTCCTTTAAGATTAGTGGTGATGGTACCAAGGGAGATTATGTGTTCCTGATGTGGATAGTTTATGAGAAAGGATTTTGGATGAGGCACATGAGTCGCGCTATGTTTTCATCCTGGTTTAATAAAAATGCACCATAACCTTAATGAGATTTATTGGTGGAACAATATGAAGAAGGATGTGGAAAATTTTTTTGCCAAGTGCATGGTATGCCAACAAGTTAATGCTGAGCACATAAGGGTCGAGGGGATTGTACTAAGAAATTGAGTTTCCAGAGTGGAAGTGGGAAGTGATCAACATGGATTTTGTTACCGGTCATCCTCGGTCTTGGAATAAATTTTATTTAGTTTGGGTTATCGTCAATAGGATGACAAATTCATCTCACTTTTTGCCACTAAGGACTAACTTCTCGGCTGAGGATTATGTAAGGTTGTGCCTCCATTAGATTGTGAAGTTGCATGAGGTACCTGTTTCTATCATCTCGAATCGTGGTACATAGTAATCATCTTATTTTTTTTGGTCATTTTAGAAAGGTTTGGGGACCAAGGTGAGTCTTAGTACTACTTTCCACCCACAGTCGGATGAGCAAGCAGAAAGGTGTATTTAGACATTGGAGGATATGCTCTGCGCTTACGTGATTAACTATAGTTGTAGTTAGGTCGAACACTTGCCTCTTGTAGAGTTCTTGTATAATAATAGCTATCACTCTAGCATTAGGATAGCTCTATTTGAGTCCTTGCATGGTAGGAGGTATAGGTCTCTTATTGGGTTGTTTGAGGTTGGCTAAGTCAGTATGTTTGGCCCGAATTTAGAGATAGGGTATTCATAAAGGTGTCTCCCATGAAGGGAGTGATGCGGTTTGGGAAGAAGGAGAATCTCAATCCCCTATATGTTAGTCCATACTTGGTTTTGAGAAGGGTTAGCAATATTGCATATGAGTTGGAGTTGCCTTCAAGTTTGAGCTAAATTAGCCCGATGTTCAATGTTTCTATGTTGAGGAAGTTCGTGGGTGATTCATCGAAAATTATGCCAATCAAGGATGTTGGTATTTCATATTTTTTTATGAAGAGGTCCTTGTAGAGATCTTGGATCGGCAGGTTCGTTGATTGCTGACCAAGGATATAGCTTTGATAAAGGTTCTATGAAGGAACCACAAGGTGTAAGAGTCTACATGGTAAGTGGAAAAGGATGTTAAAACCAAGTATCCATTCCAATTTCTCATTCTGGAAAATCATGCTTAAGGTATGTATTATTCTTAATATCTTTGTTTTTTGTCTTTGTTAATGGTAAGAGTAGTGATGTTTGGGGGTTTAATCATTCTAATACTGCCTTGTCCCAGCATTCATGGATGAATGATCTAAGTGGGGGGGGGGGAATTGAAATACCCTGGGTTTTGTTCCTTGGAAACTTCTTGAGCTTTGAGCTCACTGCCTAGAAACTACTAAACATATGAGTCGTATGGTGTGGGTATGGTCAAGGGATCCTAGTCGTTAGGAGTTTAGAGAATAGTGGTTGGGTTTTTATTATGGATAAGGTTTGGTGGGTATGAGTCTTTAGGTGTTGTGATGGGTTGGTCCTTTATTTAATTAGTAACTTAGTAACTTGACTTGGCTCTGAGTATGAGTGGCTCACTAAGAGCCGGAAGGATAGGGTAGGAGTTGTAAGGTGTAGTCATATATTGTAAAATATCAATCCCTTTCTATCCTATCTTGGGTGCGACTGGACCTTACTAGTCGTATGGTCTGGTCATAAGTTGGGGCCATGGAGTCATATGGTAGATAGTGTGTGGATGTCTAACTTTCTGTTTTGGGTATAACTGGATAGTACCAGTTGTATGATGTGGTGATAAGTTGGAGGGTCAACTCGTACCCACCTGCGGGATTTTTATAGTTTTATGTTGGTGGTATTCTGTACATTCCCCCCTCCTAACTCCTTTAGACCTCATGACATAAAATACTTTTTAGGACCTCATTAACCCCCATTCTCAATTAAACACTCTTTAAAACTTACAATATCTCTCAAGCTCTTGGTTCAAGAAGAGGCTAGGGTTTCTTCAAGGCAATTAATTAAGGCTCGTAAGGGTGGTTTGTCTCCATCTTCCTTGGTGTTTAACGCATGTTACTCCTCTGTCATTTTTAGTTCAACTAAATACATGTTTTAATGAATGGTTTTCATGATATTATTGTGGATTTGTTTTGGGTTTTGAAATAGATGTTAGGGCTTTTGATTGTTCTTTGTTGGATACTATTTTCCCATGTTTTTGGAATGGTTTTCATGTTATAATTGTGGTTTGAACATATGATTGCATGGGGATAGTCAATTGATACATAGTTCTTGGTTTGGAAATCTTATGCCCTTAATATGCTTGTTAAAATGCCTATGGGGATGATTTTGTCACATAGTATGACTATTAATGAAAACGTTGCATTGCATAATATGGTAAGGAAACCTAAATTGGTTTGGTTGATTTTAAATGGTTTGGAAAGGCCGTGGTGGCCATGGATTTGGTTAATTGGAAATCTTTAGGGTACATGGGAATCCCCTAAGTATTGTCTAATTACATTGCTTGCAAGATATAGTCGGTATAACGATACCACTTCATAATGCCTTGATAATTAACTCCTTGAATTAGTAGTTTGGTCATTTGCTAAAGATTTTAATTAGACAATAATGGGGGTTGTGATAGCTAGCTGTAAAGGTGTGAATCCAAAGGACGGACATGGAAACTCAGTTTTGCCGACCCGAGGGTTGGTCTTAGTGACCTTAGGCTTGTGGGGTACACAGGAATCCCCTATTTCTATACTCATATACATGTATCATGAAGGTCTAAGGGTACACGGGAATCCCCAGCCCCTATGATATCTCCGGTCCATGCAGCTACATACACTGGGACCCATTGAGAGGGTAACACTATAGCCCATAGGTGGATTTATGACAGTATAGCTACACAACCAAGCTTAAGGTTTTAAATACAATCTAAACCCGATCCGCTTTCCTAGCATGGTATATATGTATGCGTATGATTACATATGGTTATTTATATTGATTTACAATAATGGCATTATTTTATTCTTATTCCTGAGTACATGCTAGCATTGATCTGCTAACCATCTTCAGGTACTGTATCCCCATACGATGCAGGAACTAGCCATACAACTCCTCCTGCTTATTGACTTGAATTTGGGGTCAAAATTCATGTCAGACTAAAGTAGTGAGCTTTCATACTCCAAAATACTCCATTTCATGCGATGGACTTCTTTTTATACTTTTGTTATTTCTTGGACTTTGGTTTTGGCCATGGTCAGGGGAATATCCCGACCGAATGTTATTGGATTTTTGTTAGAGGCTTTGTGTGAATAATATGGGCATGGGCAGTGTTAGTATTTGTGTTAGCCTTTGTATTGGTATTGGCATTGGGGCTGACACCAGCTGGATGTTTGGTTGAATATTTGATTGGTTATGGTTATGAACTTCTTTAAATGTATTCCAGTAAATTTTTTTGTAACTTATTATATGTTAAAAATTTATCCGACATAGGGTACGGGCAGTTATAGTGAGGTGTTGGGGGTGGTCTCCAGTCCTGATCGGATGAGATGCCTAACACAACTAGGCCCTAGTTTGAGTCATTTTAGTATCAAACCCAAAGACCTCCCTTATTGATTACCTATGAGCACCAAGATCTGACATTAACCAAAAGGGGGATCAAATCTCCCTTAAACCACCGTTTCTAAGCAAGGTTCAACATTGGCCTTTCCAAGCACTTAACACTCCCAGTGGAGTTTTCATGAATTCATCATCATCATTAAACAAAACAAACTAAGGGAATAAGGCTAGGCTACCAAGTATTTATAGTTTGGCCAATTATTATGTAATTAAGGGTCAAAAGTGACCCAAATGCTAGAAAAGGCCCACTAGGGGCTATTTTGACCCGCTCTTGAAATGCTAAAGCAAATCAAAGGTGGATGTAATGTTCCTTGGGCGTATTTCCCTTCCAAGGGGCTTCCGAGCCTCATTTTGCACTTCTTCGGCCTCGTCAAAGTCCTTTGACCATTCTTAGTTGCAATCTTTATCCATGTGGCATCTTTTAATAGTACTAAGGAGTCATCAAACATCTCGAGCATCATACGTATCCCATCCAAAGGTACGGAGGCAATTTGGCTTGTATCAATTGTTATTATCATTATTATGATCATTATTATGGCTAGTTATGACAGATTGGCCATTGATTCTATATCGAGAGTTTAGGTATGATTCCAACCTCTTTTATCTTATGATTACATTATTATGTATGGATGTCTGATGACTTAATATATGGATTAGAACCCTTAGTTCTCTAGCTCTAGCTCCTATTATGATTATGAAGTCTTAAATAACTAGTTTGAGGGCTTAGGCTATACTTCGAGTAGACATTGGTTATGTACTTATATATATACATATATATATATATATGCATACTTATCTATATGTCGCTATAGTATTACCGTATATCCCTCTTTTCCTTAGTTTACTCGGATTATATACTCATTCCTTAGCCTTGTATACTTAGATGTATCTTTTTTCCACTCTTACTTCCATATTGGCCAGTGATATACAGTTTACTATTGAGATTCCTAAGTATGGCAGGACTGGGATAGTGCATTCTTACAACTTCCATAGCCTTAATATGTTATTATCTTCGACATGAATAGTATAGTTTATCCTTGTTATCTCATTGACTATTTTGCATGGTTGCTAGACATTTGGGTGTAGTTTTCCATTTTGTTTATCTATTATATATGTCTGCATTATCTTTTAAGCTCAATCGGCATTTTTCTATTGATTACCTCATATTTGGTACTTATACTACACTTCTACAACCTGTAGATCATAGTACATGTTATCACCATTAATGTGTACGTCGTGTAGAGAATCCATGGTTTAGAGACTTAGAGTGAGCTCCTGACATTTAGAGAATTACTTATCTCTCTCTTATGTATTAGACTAGTCTCGATGTTGTATTCAGAGATGAGTTATATTAGTGTATTTATATGAAATTCATTTTTTACTCTTGTTATATTAGGTGCTCTTGTGCTGATACCACCAGATCTTAGGATTATATTGTGTAATTGATCTTCTATTTTAGATATTCGACATTCTTTCCTTTATCTATTGAGTAGTTCATTACAAACAGTTCTAAACTACAGGTTTGGTTTGCATCCTGGTGGGTTGTAGTAGGCCCTATGTTTACTTGAGAAATTGGTTTGTGACAGATTAATGATATGACTTCTAGATATGACTAATGATATAACTTATATATATTTGATTATTGATATGGCTTTTGGATATGATTAATGACATGACTTCTAGATATGACTAGTGATATGGCTTATATACATATAATTTATTGAGATGGATTCTAGATATAATTAATGATATGAATTATAGATATGAACAATGATATAACTTATACATATGATTATTGATTTGGCTTCTGGATATGATTAGTGATATAGTCTATCAACATGCTTAATGATATAGTTATAGATGTGATTATTAATCTGTCGATATATATCATTATTGAAATAAGTTATGAATATGACTATTGATATGACCTATGGGCGTGGTTATTAGCATGAATTAATAGATGTAGTATTGGTATGGTTTATGGGTGTGTGTACCGATATGACTTATGGTTGTGATTCTTGGTCTGGCCTATAAAAATGAGTACAAGGGATGATCTATAGTTATAGTTCCTTTGTAAAATTTATTGAATTAGTTTATCGGTATGGCTTATTGATATGGATTGTTGATACGATTTATAAATATGTGTTTCGATTCGAGCCTAGTAGTCGATATTGATCTTGATAATATGAGTTTCGATTTGAGTTGGGCAGGTGATAAAGATATTGATAGTATGAGTTATGGTTCAAGCCCAACAAATGATGATAATGATGATGATACTACTGAGTATCTATTTAATTCTGGCATTAGGAGTTATGAATAAGATGAAACAGTTCGGAAGGATTCTTTGTATGGCATGACAATTTGGTAATTTATGGCTATTTAGTTGCTTAGTTTCCTTGATTTTACTCTCCAGGCTTATGAGGGTTTGTGTTAGGCTATTTATTTTCTGTATTTATTAGCTTATGGTGGCCAATCTTGTAGTTATAGTTGTGTGATCTTTATGTTACTCTCTCATATGCATATATATATATACACATATGTATATATATATATATGTACAATAGTGTTAGGGCTTATTTAAAGGTTTGCCCCTTTTGCCTTGACATAGCTTATTTTATGTTATATATTGTCTTATTTACATCATGATTTTTCTCAGTTGGCTGATGATTCCTAATGAGTACCCGTGGTTTTGGTACTCATAAAATAGTTCTGTACCTTTTTGGTATAGATCCAAGTACTAGTTGTTCATGCAGATTCGATGCTCATGCAGGGTTGATTTCAGTTATTGGGTGAGTTCTTGGAGTTGGAGTTACCCTTTTTCCTTCTATATATCTATGTCTAGTCTTTCATCTTTGAGACGAATGGTATTTAACTATTTAGTACTCATAGTTCATTTGTAGTAGCTCTTGTACTGACATTATTAAGTCTTGGGATGATTGTTAATTTTCTATCTATCTATTAGACTATTATGACTGTCTTATTGCTTTTAAGTCTTTAATTGTTAATTTTTTGCTTTAGGCCATTTTCCACTGAGTTAACCCATTGCATGTAGCTCCGGGATATGGTTCAGCTTACCTACTAGTGAGAGAGAGTAGGTACCATCATGAATCATAAATTAGGTCGTGACATGGAATATCAATTCTTTGAATATAAGCTGATGATAGCTAGATCTGGCCTCTATGTCAGAGAAACAATTAACACGCTGAAGTTGGTCAAAAAAATCATCAATCATGGGAATGGAATACTTGACGATAGCCGATGTACATTCTGAGTGAACCATACTTCTTATGCACGAAAAGAATTAGAGAACTCTATAGAAAGATGCTAGGCCTTAAGAAACCCTTATTTGGGAGATCATTTATTTGTTCTTTTGTAGGGTGAAATTGAGATCGATTGTGGGAGGAGACTTATTTTGCAGTGAATTTCCTTCTTAGGAGGAACTCTAGGTAGATATTCTCAAAACACTTCTCAAAACTCATTAATCACTGGGATAAGCTCAAGATTTGGGGTCTCAAAATTTGTATCTTTAACCCAAACAAGATGATAGAAACACCCTTTGAAAATTATTTTTCTAGCCTTAAGTTAAGAGATGAATCAACCTATAGCAAGAGTGGAACTAATCCATGCCTAGAATAACATCAAAATCTATCATGTCTAAGTGCCCAGTTGGCTTATTTTAAGTCCTTTTAAGCCAAAATTGACTTTTAAGAACTTTTAAAGTGTTTGGGTATATTTAAAAAGTGCTTATGAGCACTTAATTTTAAGCTAAAATGCTATAATAACCCAAAAGTCATAAGTTAGAAATACTAACTTATGGATTTTGGATTAAAATGCTAAAAATAAGCCAAAAGCTATAAGTTAGAATTTCAAACTTATGGCTTATTTCTTATAAGTCAAATGCCAAAAGCTAAATCGAAACAACCAGTGACTCTACAAGATCAATTGAGATTGTTTTTTGAGGAACTAAGACTGCGCAATTTTTGTATAGTAGTCTAGCTATGTCTAAATCACTTACTGGAATAGAGACTAAGAAGGGTTCTATGAGGATTTTGAAACTCACACTATAGTCTACTGCTATATAGAGAGTCATAAAGAATAGCATAGTTCTAGGATCTATCAATGCATATACATGATTATAAAAAACCTATAATGTACTGGTGACTACATCATGAGAACAATCCTGATCTTGTTAGGTCTGAAAGACATAGAACCTGTCCTGATGGTGCCGACCAATTGCACTAGATATAGCACCAAATTGAGTCGGGTGACCTGTTAAGGATGCTGAAGAGTTAGACTGATTATGCTAAAGAGTATCTCTACCTTTCTGTGAAGATACTGGACACTCTCTTAGTTTGTGGCCTGCCTTGCCACACCCAAAACAAATACTACAACCAACTACACACTCATCCTTATGGTTCTTATCACAATCTTTGCAACTGGGTTAGTATGACCACAAGTAATATTGTCTTGGAATTTTGAGCATGTTTCCCTATGTTGATTATCCTATTTGAACTTAGGAACTAGAGAACTAGCAAATGATGGGGATAGAGTTAAAGATCTCTAGTGGAGTTGAGAACGATTTCCACCAACTAACCTATGTTGAGAGAAATTAAGCTAACTACTTTGTCCCTCTTATTCTCCCTTTCCCTCTCTTTGATTTTTTTGTCCTCAATCTGTTGAGAATGAACCATCACCCTAGAGATGTCCATCTCTTTAACCAACAGTAGTCCTATACTCTTTAACAGCATCCTAAAATATATGAGACATAAACTTACTCATGCATTCTCTAAAGTAAACAACCATTGTTGGTGCATATTTAGCCAATTGGATAAACTTGAGAGAATAATACGTTACATTTAATATCTCTTGCTTCAAGTTAATGAAATCTTGAACCATGGATTTGCGCAATTAAAGAGGGAAATATCTATCCATGGAAGCAACAACAAACTCATCTTACTTTATTAGGCTTGCATATGTACCTCTATCCTTATTCCACTACTTTCACCACGTATAGGAGATTTCCTTTAATTAGTAAGCAACAATGTCATGACTTTTGATAGCAGTAATACCTATAATACCAGTGATCTTTTGAATATCATTAAGGAAATTCTATGGTTCCTTATCATCCTTAGAATTAAAGAATCTAGGACGATTCATTCGAGTGAAATCCTCGACCCTTGCTACTATAGTATTAGCTGTCTGATTAACTAGTGCTTGACGTGACCCGACCTGGGGAATTGTTGTAATGGGAGTCCTAAGTTTGACCAAGACTTAAGAACACCCCCATAACGCCTCGAGTCTATACCTCGGACACTACACAATGCTTATAATCCTGAAGGACCACAAACTAACACATGACTGGTACCTGCTGGAATTACTGAATAATAATACTGTATAATGTGCAAATTAGGTGGAAATTTCCATAAGGTTCAAAAAAGAATATTATAATGATACATAAATACTGAATACTAAACATCTGACTATCATATCTTAAAACTGAATAACTGTTTGAAATAATCTAGTCTAAAAAGCCTCTGACTGAAATGTCTAAAAATGAAGGTGATAGGACAAGTCCCCAACTAACTCCGACTACTGAGGATGTATTGAAAATAGTGAAACAACAGCTCTATCCTCAAACTATGAGGAACCACCACTAAATCTGCTGTTGATAATCTGGGCTGCTAGTTATAGTTATGTGCCCGTTCGTCTGAACATATGATATAAGGCATCATAGTAAAAAAGAAAGGTATGCGTCAGTACTTTGAATATACTGGTATGCTAAGTGAGGTAGGCTGGTATGCATGAAAAATAATCGACTGAGTAACATGAATATAACTAACTGAGAATATATGTATATATAACAATGCTGTAAATTTGAATATGCAATGATATGCACATAACTATGCATGTTGTAACTAAAATTCATGTAAACACTTGGTACTGAATTTTGATAACTGAATGACTGGTATCTGAGTTTACTAATATTGAATTTTTGTATACTGAGTTATTGTTTTTGACAGTCCTATTCTGTAAAAATAAATTGAGCTCTATATTGAGCTCTGGGTGACTGTATTTGACAGTCCTAATTCTGAAATAGACTGAAGTTTATACTGAGTTTGAAACTTAAACTGTGGGAATGTTCATCTAACCGACATACTCCGAGTCTGACTGTGTTGGGGTCCAACCTGTGACTCTAGTTGGAAGAGTGTTAGCACCTTTCCAAGGGATACTAACTATGGCTATGAGTTAACCCTCTCTGATAGGAAGCTTATTTATCCACCCTCGCTGGTAGGAAAGCTCATACGAGATATATCAACCTAGACTAGCATGAAGACATCTCAACCTACGTTAGCCACGTAGTTTTGTAAAATAGGGATTGCTACTAAGGGTCAAACCCTTTACTAATAAGAATGTCCCCATCCCTGGGTTCACTTGGTGATGACTCCTACTCCCAACTGAACAGACACTGAACTAATTTCTAGTCTGTACTAAGCTTGGCTGGACTGCTACTGATCGTACTCTCTATGTAAACTAAACTGAGTTCACTGATTTTTATTAACTGATTGAGTGCACTGAGTTCTGTTAACTGACTGAATATGCTGAGTTCTATAACTGACTGAGTACTATAGTATGTGACATTACTAAGACTATTTTGAAACTATTGTAAATCTAGGTAAACAACTATATTATCGGGTATTAAATATCCCTAGGACTCAGAAGCTTAACTTGTAAAGCATAGCATGATCTTGAAAATCTTTATAATATTCATGACTCATTCATAGAGACATTTTATCAAACACTTGTAAGATATAAGATTGTACATATGCTAGCATGTCATGATTTCCCCATTTAATCCAAATGCACAATTTATCAAATTGTTGGGGAACATAATATATGTACATAATACAATTCAACACGTAGAAATCATGATTTCGAATCCCAGCTTATAAATTCAAGGACTTTAACATGAATTCACATAATACTACACATATGTCAAATAAATTTACATGAAACTTGTAATAAATCATGAATTAGAAACCCAATTAATATCATAATCATGAATACATTTAATCCCAACATAGAATTCATGAATTCAATAAACTGTAAGTTTTAAAAGAGGTTCTTGAACTCGAAAGTTTGAAAGAAACCCTTGGATGAACACCTAACATAGCTTAATGCTTGTATTCATAAAGATTGATGGTTCGTTCTTGAATCTTGATTTTGAAATTTGATGCCCTAGGGTTTTTTTCTTGAGAGTATTTGAGCGAGAGTGAGTGATTCTGCCCTTTGGAATGATTTATGTCTTGTTTTTCAGCTAAATAGAAGTAGGATAAAGACCCATTTACCCCTCTATAAGAGAAATTTAAAGAGCAAAAATTGGGCCTAGTGATGCACAGACCAACGCGCCGCATTGATGGAATTGATGCAATGGATGATGCATCGCGTTGAGTTCGCATTGATTCACTGGAATTGTACTCTGAAACTAGCAAAAATATTTGTTGACACGATAGGCAATGTGGCGTGTTGAGATTCTATCGACCGACTATTTTGGTCATCCAAACTTGATTCAAATGATTTACGAAAAATTTCAAACTCACCCGAACTGACCTACTAACATTCCTAATATGAATAGAACTAAAAATCGATAATTTAAGGTCATAAGGTCCGTGAAATAGAATTACCAACTTATGAAGGCTAAAATAACTCTAAGTATAAACACTTAGCTGACATTTCTAAGTTTCAAACCTCTTTTCAATCTTTAACGGACTGAGTTAAGCTTAGAATTTTGTGGGGACTTACAATATCTTTCCTTTTCAAACATTCGTCCTCAAATGAAACTGACTAAGCTGAGAAACACTAATAAACTAAACTTACACACTGAAAAATGCATATCTGATGCATGGAATACCTGACTGAAACTACTAATAAGCTGAGTTTTCAAACTGAACATGCATATCTGATACATGAGTACATGGTTGAACTGATTCATGAATGCATGACTATTATGAAGATGATAAGCACTCGTAATAAATACCAAATTTGTAACTGTAGCTGAACATGGAACTAAGAAAATCTAAGAAAGACTGTTACCTTGATTTGAGTCTGAGTTTTTGAAGAAGAAGTGAGGATACTTGGTCTGCCTATCATTTCTTCTTCCCAAGTAGCTTCCTCAATGGATTGATTCCGTCAAAGAACTTTGACTAGAAAAACTTCTTTGTTCCTCAGTCTGTGAACCAGATGATTAAGGATTTCTACTAGGATATCTATATAAGAGAGACTGTTCTGAACATCTATACCCTCTAAAAGGACTAGTGCTGTTGGATATCCTATGCACTTCTTTAGCAAGGAGACATGAAACACTGGATGTACTGAAGCTAAGTCTGAAGGTAACTCAAGACATAAGCTACCTTTCCGAAATGGGTGAGAATTTGGTAAGGACCAACATATTGGGGACTGACTGTGCCCTTTTTGCCGAACCTCTTCACTCCCTTCATGGAAGAGATTTTCAGGAATAAAAAATCACTGAGCTCAAACTCGAGATTGTTTATTGAATACCCATGAATGAAAATATGAGAACATAACTGAGCCTGAAACGTGATACATAAACTGAATATCATGAACTGATCTTAGCCCCCCGAATACATGGCTTACGGAAGAGATTGGAACTTGAGGGTCCAATTATGAGTACCCACTACTCCAAAATGGATGTGTTACATGAAGATGAAATAGAAGGTTTAGATCATGAATGCTCGGGGGATTATAGTGTCTCTCCCCCTCAGGATAATATGGCTCCTGAAGGATACTGACTTGACTGACTACTGAGGAAATATTTGGATGATGCACAGGGCACGTTTGAACTAAATTATGACTTAATATCTGGGATCTAAAACTGAGGCATAACATATGAACTGAGCTAAACTCACAACTACCTAGTTTCTCCATCTTGGATTAGTTACCTTCATAAGACTTTAGACAGTGAGATTAGATGGATAGATGGGAAAACCAAACCATACAAACTTGTCTACCTTACTGCTAAACTGGATTGCTGGCTTTGCAGACTAACTCATGCTAGTAACATATACTCAACTGGAGCCTTTCTTTGACACCCTTTCTTTAGAGTTCTAATGGCTTTAGGGAGAAAGAATATTGGCATAGGCTGAATAAAACATATTGATAAGGAATCATATCCTTGCTAAAATGTAAGGTGAGGCCTACGAAACATCATATCAGATAGACTGATTAAGCCATATACACTGCATCCATAAATTTTCAATCTTAGATATATTCCTCGAATACCCTCTAAACTATATCCTCTACCTTAGAATGATGCTTTACCTGAGACTACTAAAAATATTCACATGGGTGCTGAGAACGAATGCATAAACATACTAACTTATCTGATTAACTGAAAGGCTGATAGCTGAATAATTGTCATGTAAAACTTAACTACACTTTGTCTGGACTAAAACTGTAGAGTATTACGCATATGAGGTAATGATTGACTGAGCAACAAGACATAACTGGACATAAATTTGTGAAAGGTGTATTATTTAAGAATGGAAGACCAAGCGTATAGCATTAGTCTGAAATAGTCTGTAAATCGAGGAACAAAAATACTGATAATTGAGTAACTGATAACTGTATGCTATGGTACAGCGATGCTGAAATTAAACTGAGTTACTGATCTGATTAATCAACTGAATCTGTGACTGGGACTGAATACTGGAACTAAATGCTGGGTTTTGATAACTACATGATGGATACTGACATAAATCGAGGATCTGAAAAGACACTCACATTCGATATTTTCTCAACTTCTCATCCCATGAAAAATTTTATTTCTCTCCCTTCAATAACTAAATACAACTTCTTGCTATCCATTTACTTAGCACACTAACCGACACTCAGGCCTATTTCCATAACTACAGCCTCGTGTAAGACAAATATGAAAAAATCTTACCTTAGCATGAAATATTTACTCTCTTCCATCCAAGAAATTGCTCATCACTACATGATTTTATAAGGAGAGTTCACTAAAGGGTTAAAACATGAGGACCTAAAGCGTTAATGAATACTATGCGAAATTCGACACTTAACTGAAGCATGGGGAATAGAATATCAACACCAGGGATTTATCTAGAGATCTAAACTGAGGAAATACATAACATAATCCGAATTTAGCCTACCATTAGGAGTGTAGCATGAGTCATGGGAACTGGGCATACTATAAAGCATGACATGATTACATGAGTCATGAGCTGCATGACCTGATTCTGGAGCTCCTGTATTCATGGAACATGATTCATAATACTGAGTGAACTAAAACTCCTTATACTAAGAACGGTAAACATACTTGATTTTCACTAACATGCACAAATATGAGCTATTATCATAGATCTGACATATAAGACATGAATAGATCAGGTACTATGATAATTGATATGTTTTGAGAGTCTGAAGTACGATTTCGAGATGATCGGCGGGTTCATCCTCATTACAGGAATAAACAAGAGTATCATCTATGTAGACAATGATGAATATGTCCAAGTACTGCTTGAACACATGGTTCATCAAGTACATAAAGGCTGCTGGAATATTAGTAAGACCAAATGAAATGACTAGGAATTCGAAGTGACCATACCGTATTCTGAAAGCTATTTTTGGAATGTCACATTCTCTAACTCTGAGTTGGTGATAGCCTGATCTGAGGTCTATCTTAGAAAAGTAACTAGCACCCTAAAGTTTGTCAAACAAGTCATCGATTCTGGGAATTGGATAATTTTTCTTGACTATGATTTTATTTAACTGATGATAATTTATATATATTCTAAGAGAGCCTTCTTTCTTACTCACGAATAGAACTGGTGCACCCAAGGGGATACGCTGGGTCTGATGAATCCCTTATCTAGGAGATTCTTTAACTGTTCTTTTAATTTTTTGAGTTCTATTGGAGCCATTTTATATGGTGTAATAGAGATAGGCTAGGTATTTAGAAGAAGGTCTATTCCAAAGTCAATTTCCCGTTCAGGAGGGACCCCAGGAAAATCTTCGAGAAACACATCTATAAATTCATAGGCTATTAATACTAACTCAATATTAGGGATTTCTGGACTTGAATTTCAAACTCATACGCAATGATAGATATATATCTTAGATATCATTTTTCTTGCCCTAAGGTAAGAAGCAAACTGACCCCTAAGTGCTGAAATACTACCCCTCTATTAAAGAACAGGTTCATTCAGAAACTGAAAATGGACAACTTTGTTTCTGCATAAAACTAAAGCATAGCATTAATGAAGCCAATCCATGCCGAGAATGATATAAAAACCTATCATATTTACTTTTACTAAGTTTGCTGAAGTGACTTTCAAAGATATCATAACTTAACAGTTCCTGTATACCCGTCGGCCGATGATAGATTTACCCATTAGGGTAGAGACTGAGAAGGAATCTTCTAGGATTTTAGGACTGACTCCAAAGTCAACAACTTTATAAGGAGTTACAAAAGACAAAGAAGTTCCCAGATTTAGCAAAACATAAACATTTAAATGATAAACTTGGAACGTGTTAGTGACCATATCAGGAGAAATTTAATGATCCTGTTGGAATTGAAGTGCATAGAGTCTGTTAGGATGCTACCCACTTGTGGCACTCGAAGCAGCACCCTGCTGATTTGGGAGACCGGGCTGAGCTAAAGGATGATTATAATAACCCTGAGAACCTGACTAAGCACAATCTTTAACTCTATAGCCTGGCTTACCATATACAAAACATGCATCACTGCCAGCCCTACAGACACCCTGGTAGTTTCTGCCACATTTTTGGCAAGGAGGTATTGTTCAGCCACTCTTTGGCCTTAGCATCCTGGCCCTCTTATTCTTTCTCCCTCTTTTTCTACATCTTTTCTCCTCACTCTACGGAGCTTGGGTCATAAGCATGGATAGGATTGTAGACAACAAATTATTTTAGTCAACTACTGCATAAGCTAACACAGGGAAAGCCATCCTGAGTTCAGAGTGAGACACATGCTCATCCAAGGAATCTTCTTGAATAGGCGGAGGCGTTAAATGGTTTCCAGTTCTTCTTCCGTTAGTCTTTTTAGGGGGTATATTCTCTAAATGCAAGTAAGAAAAGGATTAGATTGAGAGTGTAACTTGAGCGCATGCTCACTCGCACGATATGAACATTGAAACAAATAAAACTTTTCCTAAAATGCCTCATAGCTCTTTGTCCATAAATGTGGCGCGCTACACACCCATGCATAAGACTCTACTAGATACAACCTTTAAACATTTTAGGACTCTGTGGAACCTTAGGCTCTGGTACCAAGTTTGTAATGCCCCGAGTCTGTACCCTGACTACTACACGGTGCTCATAATCCCAAAAGACCCAAGCTAACCCATGACTAGTACCTGTTGTAATCACTGAATAATAATACTGTATAATGCAGGTGGAAATTGCCATAAGGTTCAAAACTAAATTATATACTGATACGTAAATACTGAATACTAAAAATTTTCAATCATAGCTTAAAACTGAATAACTATCTTAAATAATCTAGTCTGAAAAGCCTCTAACTAAAATGTCTAAAAATGGAGTTGATGGGATAAGTCACCAACTAACTCCAAATACTGAGGATATACTAAAAATGCTGAAATAAAAATGATGTCCTCAAACTATGAGGATCCACCACTAAATATACTACTGATAATCTAGGCTACTAGGTATAGTTAGGAGATCGTGCGTCTGAACCTATGATATAAGACATCATAGTACAAAAGAAAGGTATGCATTAGTACTTTGAATGTACTGGTATGCTAAGTGAGGTAGGCTGGTATGCATGGGTTCATATGCATAAACAATAAATAACTGAGTAACATGAATATAACTGACTGCGAATATATGTATATCTAACACTACTGTAAATATTGAATATGCAATGATATGCTCATAACTACGCATGTTGTAACTGAGATTTATGTTAACACTGGGTACTGAATTCTGATAACTAAATGACTAGTATCTGAGTTTACTGATACTGAATTTCTATGTACTGAGTGACTATTTCTGATAGTCCTAATTCTGTAAAACTAAATTAAGTTCTATACTAAGCTATGGGTGACTATATCTGACAGTCCTGATTCTGAAATTTAACTAAGGTTTATAGTCTAAAACTAAAATTGTAGGAGTATGACTGAGTTAGGGTTGAACCTGTGACTCTAGTTAGAAGGGCGTTGGCACCTTGCCAAGGGATACAAACAATGGCTATGAGTTAATTCTCTCTGATGAGAAGCACTTTCGTCAACCCTCACTGGTAGGAAAACTCATACGAGATGTATCAACTCTAGACTGGCAGGAAGACATCTCAACCTATGTTGGCTACACAGTTCTGTAACACATGGATTGCTACTAAGGGTAAAAACCTTTACTAACAGGAATGCCCCCATCCCTGGGTTCACTCGGTGTTGCCTCCTACTCCCAACTGATAGACACTGAACTAATTTCTAGTTTGTACTAAGCATGACTGAATTGTTACTGATCATGCTGTCTATCTGAACTAAATTGAGTTCACTGAGATCTATTAACTAACAAAGTATACTGAGTTCTGTTAACTGACTGAATACGCTGAGTTCTACAACTGTCTGAGTACTACTGATGTGATATTATTGAAACTATTTTGAAATTACTATAAATCTAGGTAAACACCTAGATTGTCATGTATTAAATACCCCCAGGACTCGGATGCATAAATAGTAAAGCATAGCATGATCTTGAAAAGCATTGTAATGTTCATAACCCATTCATAGAGACATTTTATCAAACAATTGTAAGATATAAGCTTGTACATATGCTTGCCTGTCATGATTTAATCTAAATGCATAATTTATCAAGCACTTGGGGAACATAATATATGCATATAATACAATTAAATATGTAGGTATCATGATTTCTAATTCCAACTTACAAATTCAAGGGATTTAACATGAATCACATAATACTATACATATGTCAATTAAATTTACATGAATCTTGTAATAAATCCTTAATCAAAAACCCAATTAACATCATAATCGTGAATACATTCAAGACCAATATGGAATTCATGAATTAAATAAACTTACAGTTTTAAAAGAGGTTCTTGAACTCCAACGGTGGAAGGAAATCCTTTGATGAACACCTAACATACCTTGGTGCTTGAATTCATGATGATTGATGGGTGTTCTTGAATCTTGATTTTAAAATTTGATGCCATAGAGTTTTGTTCTTGAGAGTATTTGAGAGACAAAGAGAGAGAGAGTGATTTTTCCCTTTGGAATGATTGATTTTATGTTTTGGGAATGAATAACAGTGGGATAAAGACTCATTTATCCCTCTGGATGTGGAATTAAAAGAGCAAAAACCATTCCCAGAGATTCACAGACTGACGTACCGCATCGATATGATGGCCGATGCATAGCATTGAGTCCGCACTGATTCACTGGAATTGCACTCTGAAACTGGGAGAAATATTTGTCGATGAGATGGGCGACACGACACATTGAGATCACATCGACCAACTATTTTAGTCATTGAAACTCAATTATAATGAGGTTCAAAAAATTCAAAACTCACCCGAAGTGACGTATTGACATTCCTAATCATGAATAAACCTAAAAATTGATACTTTAAGGTCATAAGGGTCGTTAAATAGGATCTCCAACTTATGAAGGCAAAAATACTTCTAAGTATAAGCACTTAGCTGAAATTTATAAGTCTGGGACCTCTTTTCAAGCTTTAATGGACTGAGTTAAGATTAGAAATTTGCGGTGTCTTACACCGCCATTACCCAACCCAACCTCCTATCGCCTGCCCTGAGTTGGCTAAATCCTCGAGCATGTAGCAAGATAGTGCAACAACTAACATGAAGACTCTGGGATAAGATTACAACTGTGACCGATCCAACTGAGTCCAACCATCCCATACCAACAATCCAACTATATTAAACAAATACTGAAACAAGATCCATAAACCATGCCATAACTAAAGATGTTTCAAAATATAATATAATTAATCCAAAAATTTAATATGATGGAACAACCAACAATATCATCCAATGATGTCATCCCTCTAGCTTATTTCAATGCCAAGGCTGACACCAACACCAATCTCGCCCATTTCAACCCATAGCAGTACCAGAAAGCCTCTAACCAAAAGAACAATAAAATTAGGTTGGGGCATGCCCCCAACCATAGCCGAAACCAATAACCAAAATAAATTCAATGTGCCTAGAAATATCGATAACATGAAATAGAGCCTTCTGAAAGGATTAAAGCTCACTACTTCAATCAAAATGCTTATCCCCAATTCAATTACTATGTAGGAGGACTAGAATGATCGATTTCTGCATAGCGTAGGTATATAACCGCCAGTAGACGGGTTAGCAGATGAACGCTAGCATGATCTCAGGATAAAGATTAAATAATATCATTTATAAAACCAAGTAAAATAACCCATATGAACAAAATCATACATATATATATAACTATGCCGAGAAAAGGGACCGGGTTTAGCAAGCCTTTAAAACCTTTACTTAGGCTATGTAGTTTTGTCGTCCTAACCCACCCACGGGCTATATGGGTTTAGCTCCCCCAGCTGAAAGGGCCCCAGTGCATGTAGCCGCATAACTAGGAAAGAAAATCTAAAATGACTAGTATATCCCCTAAATATAGTCTGACATCTTGTACATGGTCACCAAGACCAACCTCACATTGACAAATATGAGTTTCCAATGTTGGTCCCACCAAGACCTCTACCTTCCACGACTTTGCTACACATCCCACATTTATTGCCCAATTAAAACCAAATCTCCAAATAACCAAACCAGTATTCATTTATTAACCAAGGCCACTAATATTTGTATCATTATACCAACCCTTACATGCAAGTATCATCCATAGCCAACCATTTATAGGTTTAAAAGAACTTTCACGTTCCCTTTCTAATTATCATGTTAAGATACTTGGGGTATTCCATATACCCCACAATCATAACCATTTAGCCATTTACCTTTCCAAGCCATTTAAACCATGCTTAATTCATTTACCAAGTTTCTAGACATACAAGAGTTCCATTAAAATACTTAATGAAATGAAAACATGCTTATAGGCATTTTGTCAAACATATTAGGGGCATAATATAATGAAAACCAATTCCAATTACATTTAACTCATTCCCATGAAATCCAATCATCCAAAACCACTATTAATGCACATAAAGCATAATTAAAATCATGGGAAACCATTACTAACCATTTAATACCAAAACCCCCTAATTCATATTTGAAAACCAAAATCATACAATCAATGAAGTCATAAAAACATTCATCAAAACCATAATTCTAGTTAAAATTATCTATGAAGGTAGAGAACAACCTTAAATGAAGATGATGATAGAAGGAAAACACCAAGACAAGCCTCAAATTAATCCACTAGTTGAAACCCTAGCTTTCCTTGCCCAAAAACTTTTGAGAGAATTAAAGAGTGTTTTAGAAGAGATTCTAAGTGTTAATGAATAGAATAATAGGGTAAATAGCCTTCCAAGTAGGTTAGAAATTGTGGGACCTTATTAGGATAAGTGGAAAAATATCCAGAATACCTCTCACTTATGTTGCATAAAATCCCATCAATGGGATATAACTGACCCTCACGAGTCCTACCCTCCAATACGAGTGGTACCCTCCACTCGTATCATGAGCCTTAACCTTTGGATCCAATACTCTCTATTATATGACTCATCAAACCAAGTCGTATCTAAACCATACAATCTGTACCCTTCATTTATAACCCCAGTAGATTTAAACCTAAGAGAGATTTAAACACTGTCCACCATAAAAGTTTTAGGTATAACTTATACCCTGGCTTACGGCTCATGTTGATCCACTCATACTAAAATTCAACCTAAGTAACCAAGTCTAAGATGAAGTTAATGAAAAAAATGATTAGTAACCAATAATACAACTTGTACCCCTAAGTCATATCCATTCTAGTGACCAAAATCCATTCCACCAACCAACACTAGTCAGTATGTGAGTGGACCATACCACCTATAGCCTAACATACGACTCATTCCAATGAGTTATATTAGGTCCAAAGAGTAGAATTCTAGGAAATTTTATAAGGTCTAGAAACCTATTAGTTATTCTAGGAAGTCATGGACTGAGCTAGCATAGTGAAGGCAACAAGTGGTTCTTGTTGCTTTCCATTTTATTTTGCATTTTATTGGCTCTTCTAGGATGCATTTTCTATAAACGCATAAAGAACAAGGCAGAAAAAGATTTAAATAAGGTTCACACTAAATCATACGATATAAACATAAGAGAAGTAAACCTTTTCCTAAAACATTTCATAGACTCCTACTCATAAGTGTGGCGTGCTTAACACCTATTAGCAGACACTACTTGTGCGGTTTTTTGATAGCCTAGGATACTTTAAAATCAAGTCTCTGATACCATATTTGTCACAATCAGAGACTACCCCCTAGTTATAATATGATTCCTAGAGTCACAAGTAGCTAACACATGGCCTAGTATAACACTATAAACACAAAAATAAACTAAAAATCACTAAAGCTGAAATTAACAGTCTGTATAATAAGTTTGACAACAAGCCTAAGTGACAATATCTGAGTGAAACCGATAAAGCTGAAAATATAACATATTTGATTTTCTGAAATCCTCTAAATATGATAAGTTATTGGGACACACCCTAACTAACTCTAACTGTCTCAAACTAAATAATTTGAAAAAAAATATTAATAACTGGACCATGATGATGATGACACACCAAACATTACTGCTAATATGGTGTGGAGTTATATTAGCCTTGAGTGGTATGTTGAATATTAGAACTTATATTATTAGACAATAGAGTGCAAAAAATATACAGTCAGTACTTTGAATGTATTGAGCATGTGAGATATGCATGATATAATATAAGAAGAATATGTTGGACATAACATGGTAAATTTAACATGAAACTAAGACATGCAAACTGATACAATGACCAAGTAGTAAACATGTAGTGGTATTAAAAGTTGAACAAACTATATATATGGTCACACATTATCTAAATCTGAATCATGCATTGTCGGGGATACCGTTAACTGACATAACTTAATTTAAGCTAATCGAGGTCCAATCTATAATCCTAGTAGGATGGTTGGTCAGTACCTTACCAAGATTATAAATTCTAAATAATGTGGATTCACTAAACTGATGTATAAAAAGACTATAGTGTCAAGCCCAGTCTACTATGTGATCCTTCAAAACCTATGAAAAAACTGTAGTTTTAGGACTTAGGGACTTCAACTGAAGGTCTCAGTCTAATAGATTGATAAGACTCCATTCATCTGTTTACTTAATACTAAGTACTACTCCCAACGGAATAAAAGTTGATAAATGGAATGCTTAATAGTATAAATATTCTGAAGATTAACAATATTTACTTTATCTGAAAAATATTACAACAATAACAACAACAAACCCAGTGTATTCCCACAAAGTGGGGTCTGGGGAGGGTAAGATGTACGCAGACCATACCGCTACCTCAAAAAAGTAGAGAAGTTGTTTTTGATAGACCCCGACTCAAGATAACTCTTAGTAAACAAGGAGTTGGATGACATAACAAAAAGAAGGAATAGAAAATAATAAAATTAAAAATCAATGAAATACGAAAAATACGAGAAATAAGGGCAATACCAAAAAAAAAACTAGGAAAAAAAGGAATAGGACACCCACCTAGTAGCAACATACACTCATATACCAAAGATATCTATACACACAGTCCTAGGATTACTAACCTAGATACACACACTCACACTAGCCTTCTACCCTTATCCACAACCTCCACACCTTCCTATTTAGGGTCATGTCCACAGAAAGAAGAAGTTGCTCCATGTCATTTCTAATCACCTCCCTCAAGTAATTTTTTTGGCCTACCTCTACTCCTTCTAAAGCCATCAAAAGCTAGCCACTCACACCTATGAGCTGGGGCATTCTCACCCCTTCTCATCATAAGCCTAAACCATCTCAGCCTTCCTTCCCGCATCTTTTCCTCCACCGAAGCCACTCCAACCTTTTCCTAAATAATATCATTCCCAAATCTGTCCCCTCTAGTAAGACTACATATCCAACAGAACATTTTTATTTTTGGCACCTTCAATTTCTAGATGTGGGAGTGCTTGACCGGCCAACACTTCACTTTATACAACATGGCCAGATGGACTGCCACTCTACAGAGTTTTCCTTTAAGCTTAAAAGGAACCTTCTTATCATACAACACTCCCGAGATGACCCTCCACTTCATCCAACCTGCTCCAATATATTTAGAAACATCCAATCAATCTCACCATTCATCTGAATCACAAACCTAAGATACTTAAAACTATCCCTCTTACAAATATCCCGGGAGTCCAAATTCACCAGCACCTTATCCTTATGCCTCAAGTCACTAAACTTGCATTCTATATACTCCGTCTTTGACCTACTAAACCTGGACCCCTTAGACTCAAGGGTTTGCCTCCAAGCCTCCAATTTGTTATTTACCCCCTCGTGTCTCATCAATCAGTACTACATTATCCATAAATAACATACACTAAGTCACCTCACATTGAATACTCAGTGTTTATACATCCATCACCAATGCAAATAACAACCCATGTTTACTTTATCTGAAAAATATAAGAATCATAAAAATCAAAGGATCAAATATTCCTAAATATATGAATGAAATTCTAGGTCATCGAATGTTTATAAACTACCATATTTGAAAAATATGACTACTATGACAATCTCCATAAACCGATAACGTAAAGTATTTTATAACTCAAGGTTGAAAAGAATAGATTACATAAATTATGACAAATTACAATTATAGGCTTGTAATGATTGTAAAATTCATGGTAAAATATGCATTTATATCTTATTGATAAAAAGGAACTGAATTATCAAAAAATCCAAAGTATTTATGAACCAGGCTCTGAGAAAGAAGTAAACTGAGTATTTGAATTAAATTTGGGACTTAATGGGTAGAAGAAATCCACTGATAAAATCCCATATACCTGGAGATGATAACCTTGAAGTAATCTTTTAAATTGGAGACTACATTTGGACAACCATAGTTTTCCTATGGAGGACAAAAATTATCTCTCTCTTGTTTCTAAATAAGTCTCGAATGATTTCTGAGTAATGAGGGACTTATGGTAATTTTAATATTAATCATCAGCCTTGGGGTGGCTTAAATGACTTGTTTTGATGTTAAAAGAAAGAGAAAAGACTGCAATGTCCTTTATAAAATGTAACTAAAAACCTGCAGAATTGAGTCTTATAGATCCTCCCATGATTGTAGGGACCCCCTATAATCATCGGTGGTATTTATGGTTGGGTGGATGGACTAAAGGTTCTTTGTACTTGATAAAATGAGCCATGATACAATAATTGGACCTACTAACAATTCTTCCATGGTTTGTAGGTTGGAATTGGAAGTTGAATTAGCTTTTGGACTCCTGATCTTACCTAAGATTGTGGTTCCTACATGGCTGGAATGTGTACTTGTCAAATTTTAAGTGTTTGGAACTATTTTGATCAGATGAGAGCATTGTATGGTCATATGAACAATATCATACATATGCTAATATGCTTTCACTATAGACAGTGCTTTACAAAAATATCATAACTTTTATCTCTGAAATCAGATTAAGGCAAAATTGTATGCATTGGAAGACTCAAGGACCTTTTATTTTATGGGTTTTGAGTTCAAAAACACTTTAAATGTAGGAGTTATGCTCATTTGAAGATTATAGAATGAGTTTTCACAAGAAATCAACCGACAAGGAAGGTTTCAACTTGGCTATGATATAGGAGTTACCTATTCCCTTAATACATGTATAAATCACTTCTCATACTACCAAAATATGAAGTTTGATTCTATAATTTAATCATGGTTCTAATCTTAGGTTTTATTTTTGGGGTGTTATAATTCTATTCCAATTTCAATCCCTTGACTTCTACTAGCAATTATCCATTTATCCTATTGGTCAGAAAGAAATTGAATAGTAAGTATAAGATAAAGAGAGCAAAACTTGGATGGTATAAATATGCACATTACAATCTATATAAAGAATATGTTGTTCATACTAGAGTCATAACCCTACGTAGTTGAATTTTAGCCACTCTTAATCTAATTAAAAATAAAGAATTCAAGTAAATAACAATAAATAATGCCAAGTAAAGAGTTAAAGAAGTAACTCAAGAAGAGTTGAGACTTTCGTCTTGCTATCTTCTCTTACAATATTCATTCTCTTCTATAAATAACTAAGGTTAGATATTTATATGTTTTAAACAAATCTATGAAAACTCTCCAAGTTAGATAGGTACAACGAAATAATTTCTCCCTATATTGTCCCCCTGCCGTGCGAGCATGCTACCTCAGCTTAGCCTTCATGCCACATGCTCCCTTGCATCCCATTTCCTTGCTTCATGCTGGGTATAAACTTCAAAGGAGGTAAAATATGACCCCCATTTTCTTTGGACTTTGCTCGGCAAGCTTCTACACTTTTCATGGTGAGTTTTCTCACTTTTTGACCCATACTTAGTCAAATTCTTGGGTGTGTCCCCTAAAATGCACAAAATACACCAAACAAGCTGTAAATCATAGAATAGGGTAAATAAATAAATTATCATAATGTTCTAAGATAATTTCATTCTACTTTATTTAATATGGATTCTGGGTATTATAGTTAAGTCAATAAGAGAAGCGATTTAAAACCACCAAGTTCAGGTGCCCGGTTAGAGAAGATGAAGGTCACTTGATCTGGACTAATAAAACTAACCAAATTCTATTAAGTTTGCCAATTCGTTCCACGGTCTAATATTTAATCTGAGCTCACATCTTAATGACTTATCAAATTTACACGAAGATACACTAAGCATACTACCTAAAGAAAAAATTATTGGGGCTCACAACTGCTCCTGAAAATCAATGATAAGGGAAAAACCAACCACCACCTAAGATATGGATTTATAATATCATACCATGATATTAAGTATCCAAAATGAGTTATAAGGTATCAATCTAGTCCAAGATGAGGGGAGGCAAGTCAAAATATACCAAAATAAGTCTCTAACTGGATAAATAATCAATAGTTACTTAAATAATCAACAAAGACAAAGATTACCTTTCTAATCTATCATAATATCACACTAATATCATAATAACTATCAATTTAAGAGTGAAGCAAGCCTATCCTACCTAGACATCGTCCGATGCTCGAGAAAGTTCACTATTATGTGATTTTCCCTTTCGATAAGCCTCTGAGCACTTCCATGTTGTCCAAGTAATAATATACATATTACAATGAGAACAATGGGGCCTTTATTAAATATAAATTCTCCGGATCAAGAATAAAGCTAAATATCCCAAGTGGGGCCTACTTGTGGAATCACATATTTGAAATTGTCAATGTATTCCACTAATCTCAAGGAATATTTACCCCAAAGTTTACGTGAAATACTAGCATAAATTGGGCCAAAATAATCCCCAATAATAAAATAAGGTTTAAACTTAATTGGTTAATTAATCAAGAAAAATAAATGAAAACTTACAAAAATAATGGTGAGAAAATGATCTAAATGACATATCTCCAAATCACTCTCGACACGTAATGATCAATCTCCATACTTTTTATAGCTCTATATGGTTTTTAATGGACTCAAAACTTGAAATAAAATGAGGATAATTGGGTTCCATATCTATAATTTCTTCCATACATCCCTTCATTGCAATCGTAGTGACTCCATCAAGAACATGATACTTTACCACCGTGACCCTTGCAAATGCACTATCTCCTCACGAATGCAAGGGGAAACTTTGAATAATTGGCTTTTGAATCACCGTGAATGAAATGGCTAATAACTTTGTCCTTTGAAAATTTGTCCAAGGCTTTGCAAATGTGAAGGTTGTTTTTAGCTTGCACCAGCAAACTTGGGTAAGTGCAAAGTTTATGATTGGACTCTTGGGATTCGTTCAGAATATCATGAAAGAAAATGAACTATGATACCTTACAAATTTGACATTCTAGACTAAACTGTACCGTTTAAATTTCCATTCAAGGTCATTTTTATAAAAAGTGGATTCCTTTTCTAAAGGGCTAAATCAAATTTCACCCAATAGACGAATACGAGTTGGGAAGTCTTGGGACTAGAACCAAGAGTCCCTAAACTAAAATTGACATTACGAAGCTAATCACAACTATCATAACTAGCATCCCAAACCATTTTACTAATGTTTAGGTCTGATACCTATTTTTTAATAGCAAAAGCTCAAAAATAGGGAATTGGATCTAATAAACCAAATGAACTGCTAGATGATTGAACTGTTAGTCCCAATATGTCACAAATGACTTAGGGTGGATAAGGGAAATCTCTAACATAAAAAAACAATGAAAACATAGGTAATGACCTGAGGGCATTACACTATCCAGTAGTAAAAGGACTTTTATTCGTAAAAGGACTTTTATCCATAAAAGTAAAAGATTAAGATGTACCTGAAGGTTCAAACATTTGGGGTTAAGTGGTGCGTGGATGTGCTAGGAAAATTTTGAGTACTGAACGTCCAAACCTATATTATGAGACAATATAGCACAAAAAATTATGCGATAAGTACTTTGAATGTATTGAGTAAGCAAAATGCAAAGCTAACTAATATTTATGAGATAATTAGTTTTAATGTATTGAGTACGCAAGTCGGGAAGCTAACTAATATTATAAAATAAACATGAATGCATGAACATGTAAACTAAATGAGAGACCAAGTATAAACATGTGATGGATGAACTAATTAACTAAACACTCAGTCAAGTAAACCTGGATTGGACATAAACTAAAACTAAATTGAGGATTTTAAGAGCTATTAGTAACCGACATAACCCTAATCTAAGCAAATTGGGATTAACCTATAATCCCAGTTAGAAGGGCGTTAGTACTTTGCCAAGGGTACTAACAATGGCTAGGGTAGATCCACTAAAATGATGTCCCAAAGGACTAGAGTGTCATACCTCTACTGATGGGAGAACCCTTATTACCTATGGTGGCACCGTAGTTTTGAAAATTACAAATTTTTACTAATGGTCTCCACCTAGTTGAAGGGGAAGCTGTCATCCTTGCGTTCACTCTATGCTAAGTATTACTCCCAACTAATTGACACTGAAGCATAATTGGAACATGAACTGATAAATGATATTCCCAAGGCATGGTATTCTAAAAATAATAGTGCATGCATAATATGGAATTCTCAAAGACATGTACACTAATATCTGTTTAAACTCCTAGGTATTGGGTGTTCATTACATACCAACTTCAACTAATGTAATTAAACATGATAGCATTAATAAAATATGGTACAATAATTTCACATTGAAAATCAACAAACTTAACAACTTGTTATGATGGAAATTTCATGATTTTGAACATTGTAGAACGTTAATCTTATGGGACAAAAGGTAATCATGGCGTTGCTATAAGGTAAACTAGAGAATTTCAGAAAAACTCATGTTTGACCTAGAACCCAATTTAATAGAAAGGGAATTTTGCTTGATAATTAAAGAGTTATTGAGATTCAATGGATGAAAGCGACCCATTTATAAAATCCCACATACCTAAAGCGAATTCCTTAGGGAATTGCTTGAAGCTTGTGCTTGAACTATAAGAACCCTACTTTCCTTTTAGGAGAAGAGAAAATTACCCTTCTTTCTTCACTGTGGAAGGTATTATGACTTAATGATGAATTTGGATGATTCTATTCTTTTACATAACCCTTGAGGAAGCCTAAAAGAAGTGGGTTTCAGGTTATAAAGAGTTGGACAAGACTTAAAATCCCTTTAAAAATCATGCAGGAAATTTTGGTTCCAGTCATCATGACCTACCCAACGACTCGTAACAATTGGTAATGAGCCATGGTCTCTCATGACCTGAGGTCTGGGGTCATTTATATTAAGGTACTGACTCCCCTATAACAACTCGTTAGGTTTGATCATGACTTTTTAAAAGTAGTCGTGATCTGAGACTCAATTTCTTGATTTCTTACTGGAATGGCTATGGGTCCATACAATGACTCATTAGGTCTTATTACGAGTCATGAGGTGGACTCTTTGCCAATGGTCCAAAATTTGAGACCCTCATTAGGATTTGCAATGACTCAATACGTAAGGTAATGAGTTACTGTCAAATTCGTTGTCACTCGCAGTGAGATAGGCTGTTAGGAAATTTTTCCTAACATTTTTGCCATGAAAACTAATTAAGGTGAGTTTAGTGGTATTAGAATGCTAATATAAAGGCCTATATTTTGATGGGTCTAGAGCTTAAAAACTTAGAGGTATTACAATGTCTCCCCTTTGGGATTATTTGTCCTTGAATTAAATTGAGTAAGCAAAGAGGTTAGGGAAGAGCTGAAATTTTGCACTGAATACTTATGAGCTGAATCATGAACCGACATCTGAATTGTATGACTAAAACATGAACTAACATAAACTCATGAATACATTCTGTAATATGAAGGTGTCTTGATGGATGAGATAGAAATGAAAGAATTAATTGATTAAGAAAAAATATTACCTTAAGCTGGAAATGGGTTTGAAGGGACAAGATGGGGGGTACTTGGTCATCATATCTGCTTCTGCTTCCCAAGTAGCTCCCTTAACTGACTGATTTCTCAACAAAACCTTTTCTAAAGAGACCTCTTTTTTTCCTCAGCCTACGAACCTTATGTTCAAGGATATCAACTGGGCCTTTTTCATAAAAGAGACTATTTTCCACACCAATCATTTCTAAAGGGAGGATTGAGGCTAGATCACCAATGCATTACAAGGAGACATAAAAGACTAGATGCACTGATGCCACTCTACAAAGAATTACAACTCTTAGGCTACCTTCCCATACCATCTCAAAATCTTACAAGGACAAATATAATAGGTACTAAGCTTCCCTTTATTACCAAGCCTATTTACCCCTTTCATGGGTGAAATTTTCAGGTAAACAAAATCACATCATCAAATTCTAGCTCCCTCCTCCTCATATCCATATAGGATTTTTGAACACTCTGAGCAGACTTTAGCCTTTCCCTGATCAGCTAAACCTTCTCTATTGCCTCATGCACTAAATATAGCCATATCAAGATGGCTTCATTAATATCAAACCAACTGATAGGATATCTATACCTCTTACTATAAATAGCCTCAAACGGAACCATTTGAATACTAGAGTGATATCTATTAGTGTAAGAAAACTTATTCAAAGGAAAATAATCATCCCAACTACCTTTGAAATCAATAACACACACCTTTAACATGTCTTCTAAACTCTGAGTAGTCTTCTTTGCCTTACCATTTATTGCGGGTGAAAATCCTTATTAAAATGTACTTGGAAACCAATACCCTTCTAAAATGCATTCAAAATTGAAAGGTAAACAGGGTACCTTTGTTTGAAATAATAGTCAAAAAGACTCCATGAAATCTCACCAACTCTCTAAGATAGAGCCTAGTATAGTGTTCTACTAAATCTAACGTATTAAATAGTAACGAATGGGATAACTTAGTCATTCAATCCCTAACAACCCAATTAGAATAATGTTGATGACAATTGCATAGCAACTCTATGATGAAGTACATACTCACCACTTCCCACTTCCAAGTGGGGATGCTGAATTCCTGAAGTGTTCCACTAGGCCTCTAGTTGTAAGACCCCACAAAATCTTAAGCTTAACTCAGTCCTTTAAAGCTTGTTAAGGGGACCCAGACTTCAAAAACATTAGCTAAGTATTCAGACTTAGTGTTATTTTATCTTTCAAAGGTTGTTGACTCTATTTCACTACCCTCATCAACTTAAAGTTATGATTTTTAGGTTGAACCATGATCAAGAATATCAGTAGCTGTTCTCAAACAAGTTTTGGAATTTTTGAACTTCGTTTGAAACTTATTTGAAAGATCAAACCAGTGGATCGACGTGATCTCAATGCACTGTCTCACCCATTGCGTCGGTGAGTATTTTCCCCTAGCTCCAAGTACAAATTCCACTGAACCAATGCGGACTCAACCCAGCGCATCGACTATCGCATCAATGACAATGATGCGGCGCGTTGGTCTGTGCATCTCTAAATCAATTTTTAGTCATTAAGAAGTTGCATCCTAAGGGATATTGGGTCTTTTCCCACCTTATGTCATCCCCCAAGACATGAAATTAAGCCTCTTTAGAGGAAAAATCTATTCATCTTTCTCAAAATTTCTCATGAATTAAACCCTAGGATCTCTAATTCAAGATTTAACATCCAAGAACGCTCCATAATTCTTCACAAACTTGAATACCAAGGTATGTGAAGTGTTCTTCCAAGGATTTCCTTTCACGCTTTGAGTTCAAGAAACTCTTTCTAAATACAACTTAAATGTTTTCATGGATTTCATGTTGGATAGTAAATGTATTAATGATTATGATGTTAATGGTGATCTAATTCCATCATTTATCCTAAGTTTCATACAAACTAGTTTAATTGTGAATTGAATTTTGTGAACTACATGTCAAACTCTTGAATTGCAAGTTGAATGTAGAATGAGTCACAGAATAATCTCAGTCATGTCATGATCAGTAGTACTCTCAGTAAGTTACAGAACTCAAGAAAAACAAAGTAGACTCAGATCAGTCCAACCCAGTTTAGACCTCAGTAAATTCAGTCAGTTAACATAATTCAGTAGTATTCCATAAGTCAACGAAACTTAGTAAACTCATTTTAGTTCAGTTAGATAGTATAATTAGTAACAGTTCTATCAAGCCTAGTATGAACTAGGAATTAGTTTAGTGTCTATTCAGTTTCAATTAGGATTCAGCGTTGAGCGAAACTAGGGATGAGGTCATTCCTACTAGCAGAGGGTTTGACCCTTTGTAGCAATCCCTGTATTACAAAACTAAGTAGCCAGCATAGGTTGAGATATCTTCTAGCTAGACTAGGGTTGATACATCTTATACGGGTTTTCCTGCCAGCGAATATTGTCGAATGAGCTTCTTATTAGAGTGGGTTAACTTACAGTTATCTTTACCTATGGCATGGTATTGGCACCCTTCAACTGGAGTTGTAGGTTGGACCCAATCTTTTTATTAAGGGGCATATCAGTTAGATGATTGCCTCCCATAGTCTCAGTTTCAATATTCAAAATAGGACTAAGTTCACTTCTACAGAAATCAAAACTGTCAGACATAGTCACTCAGTTCAGTATTGAACTCTGAATAGTTCCACAGAATTAGGGCTGTCAGACACAGTCACTCTGTTAACAGTAATACAGTATCAGTAAAATCAGATATTAGTAAGTTAGTAATTCAGAATTCAG